>NW_027186457.1:15963007-15988695 GCF_028583685.1 Petaurus breviceps papuanus | reverse complement strand
AAGAAAGAAAGAAAGAAAGAAAGAAAGAAAGAAAGAAAGAAAGAAAGAAAGAAAGAAAGAAAGAAAGAAAGAAAGAAAGAAGGAAAGAAAGAAAGAAAGAAAGAAAGAAAGAAAGAAAGAAAGAAAGAAAGAAAGAAAGAAAGAAAGGAAGGAAGGAAGGAAGGAAGGAAGGAAGGAAGGAAGGAAGGAAGGAAGGAAGGAAGGAAGGAAGGAAGGAAGGAAGGAAGGAAGGAAGAAGGAAAGGAAGAAAGAAAGAAAGTGGAAAAATTATTTTCACAATCAGAGGTATCTAAAAATGGAATTATTCACTTTAAGCAGAGACTATAAAACTACTTTTGTGGAATATTGTAGCAAGGTTTCTTCCTCAGGTATATGTTGGGTCAAGTCATTTCTGGAGGGCCTTTCTACATAGTACATCCCAGGTCCCCTAATAGGCCAAGGTTTTTTTTCACTCCATAAGAAACTCTCTCAATAACTTTCAAAAGACTTTAATAAAGGACTAAATAAACATATTGAATATCCAATAGTTAAATGTGTCTACTGCTTTAAATATATGACAGGATTGGAAGAGATTGTTCCTGTTTTTAAATAAAAGGTTGCTGATTAATGAATAAATGGTCAGTTTTTTTCTGCCAGTAACTTTCTCAAGGTCAAATCAGACTCCTTTGGAAAGGCATAATCAGAAATGGAGGGCAACCAGAGGGCATGGTAATAAGAATGTTGATTTTATTCAGATAGTCCTTAAGGTTAAGCCTCTCTCATCTGGGGTGACAAAGAATGGTTGGTAATTATCCCAAGCTACATAGTGCTAGTACTAAAAGCCAAAATAATTAGCACGCTTATCTGGACCACAAGAACCTTTATCTTTACAGAATAGTGTTCAGAAATTCCACTGAACTCTCTGGGAAGTATAAAGAGAAATATTCTATTTCTTTTTTTAGTGTTCTATCTTAGTAATTAGTTTCTTAGAGCTTAGATATATCTTTTCAATACACCACAAATTACTCTATCTGGCAAAGAATAAACAAAACACAAGGATGAACTACGAAGAGAGAGCTGCAAAATTTCTTCTGAGTCTTAACAATATAATCAGGAGGTGTCTTGGGAACTTTCCTGGAAAAGGTGACTGCCTAGTTGATGTTTTTTTGGAGAACATCCCCCAAATAACTCTTCAAACTCCTTTCCACAATGCCTGAAATCATTCTCTACTCTATTTCCCCTAATTTGACTTTCTCTCCCTTCAAATTCATTCTATATAATAATGCCAGGTGTTTGTGTGTGTGTGTGTGTGTGTGTGTGTGTGTGCGTGTGGGAGGGGGGATGGCAGTGAGGAATGACCCAGACCAATGATCATGTGATTTGATCAGGGTGTGAGGCAAATCCTTGTGTGAAATTTCCCTGCTAAAATCCCTAGCCCTTTATAACCAGGGGTAGGGAACCTGGGACCTCAAGGCCACAGGTGGCTACAGGTTCCCTGTCCCTTCCCTATAACTATGATTAACTAATTTATTTTAATTGATTTTTCTTTAAATTGGGAGAATATTGCATGTATACATTTTGATGATATGTTTCTGTGGAGATATACAAATGCATTTGTTTTTATGTTTGAAGAAAGGATAATGCCAAGAAGGTTGCTGCTTAACTGTCTAAATAAGAGATGCAGTAAAGAAATACATTTATCACAAACTGGTAGCAATTTGAAAGAATAAACTGTCTTATTGCCATTCGGGTAATAGCAAATTTCAGTGACTCATGCTTCATGTGCCTTTACAATGAATGTACATTCAAATGAAGCCAGGTGAATGTTCAGTTTCTGCTCTCTGTGATCATACTTGAGTTTTGCAGCTAAAATATCATGGATGACAACATAGAAACAGTACTAGCAAAATTGCTTTCATTTTCAGTGTTTTACTCTATGAAAAATAATTTTCAAATTATCTCATTTAAATTGATTTGGATGAAGTGAAGATGTATTTTGAATATCATTTTATTGATATTAAGATATTTTCCACAAGAGACAAAGGAAAAGCTGCCCATGAATCTCTGGCTAAATGAAAGTTATTCTAAAATATATGAATGATAAAAGCCTCTTACAAATATACTATATTTTCTTGTCCTTTACTTGCCAATTTATCATTGATTAATTCTACAGAGTACCTCCTCATTTCAAAATTTCCAGACATCTTTTTATCCCATCAATATATATTCTCCTTCCATTAGTGCTGGTTACAACCCATGCATAGTTGCTCATGCTGTGCAAACCTTGCTGAGTCCCTTCTGTAAATCTTTGAACGGATATTCCCCTATGGTAGCAACCTTTCTCAAGCTCTCTCTATGTAACATGGGCATAATGCAGTATACTGACTATCCATTAGCTATCCTTCACCCTCATTCCCTGGCCAGTCCAGCTCTTTTTCAATCATTCTTTGATCTTTTTTTTTTTGGTGGGAGGCTTGTTTTATTTACTGTGATATGATGCCAGGGCTTCAGGCATTTATGCACTGCTTGATCAAGGATCCCATATTTAGATGAACTATAGGTCAAATGTTAATAAATGGGACAACTAGCTGACTTGAAGTCAGGAAGACTCTCCTTCCTGTGTTCAAATCTGACCCCAGACACTTACTAACTGTGTGACCCTGGGCAATGAGTTAACACTGTTTAGCTCAGTTTCCATTTGTGTAAAATGAGCTGTAGAAGGCAATGGCAAACTATTCTAGCTAGTATCTTTGCAAAAAAATGAGGCCCCAAGAAGTTGGACACAACTGAAATGAAAGAGTAACAATGGTAAATTTTATAATCAGTCTAAAAACTGTAGGATTCTTAGGACCTCCTTTCTACTTTTTTTTCTTCCTACAATTCCACCTGTCATTGCATGAGAGTCAGGGAGTCATTAATTTTATACTTTTTCTTGGTTCTATAGCTGTTTGAGACACACAAATTCCTCATCAGTCAGGTGAGAATGAACTCATCTAACTTGTCCTTAAACATTAAAAATTCACCTAAACTTTTTTCCCAAAAATAAAGTCCTTCAAAGCTTGCATGATGATTCCATTTATATTCATATACTTCAAAACTTTAAAAGAAAAAGGAAAGGATACTAATTCAACCTATACTCTTTTCCAGATGTCCAAATATATTTGGTTCTAATTTTTATACATAACAGAATTTTTTAATTGTTTAAACATTTATTTTATATGTCTAGAAATACTTACTTGGATACTTAACTATAGCTTTGAAATGATCCTGGAATGAGCTCATTGCCAGTAGTGTATTTTATTTTATTTTTTGCCAAGGCAACATATGATACAAATAAAAATACAAAATTGTCCTCAGTTTTTGCACTCCAATGTCATTTCTCTAGTGACATTGGCTGTGTAGGAGAAAAATAAAAATGGAATCATGGTATAATTGAAAATTTAGGGCACCCATGAATTTTAATGTACTTTTGACCCTCTAAATATGAGAGAAAGGTCAAGTGAACAACTAGTTGATTGAGGAACCTAATTATATCAATCTTTTATTTCTTTTTTAAAAGATACCTGAATGGGCTGGCTAAGTGGAGAATTGAATAGAGCACCACTCCTAGAGTCAGGAGGATATGAGTTCAAATCTGACCTCAGACACTTAACACTTACTAGCCTTGGACCTTGGGCAACTCAACCCCAATTGCCCTGCCCTCCCTCCTCCAAATAAAGCAAAAAAAAAGATATCTTAAGAAATAAGGACGTTGTAGTTAAAACAAATGATTTTTTTCTCCATGGAGAGGTAAAGAGCAGAACTAGTTTTATCATGTATGGAATGGCAATAAAATTATTTCATGAGATATCTGGTCATCCACTGATGATGATAATTTATCCATTCCAAAATCATCCAAAAAGACTGAGATTAAAGTGATATTTAGTTTATTCATCAATATCAGTTGTTGAGGATGAAAAGAGAGATAAATTCCAGAAATAATTAATTCTCAAATTAAATCAATATATACTCTGATACTCAGTGATTTCAATTAAAAAAATTGGAAAAGTGAAATCTAGAAACATATGAGAAAGGATGGTTCAGAAAAAAAAAGAGAATGATATAGGTCAAGTACCTGTATACTACACAAAATCCTCACACTTTTATATCATGAATATTTATCTGAGAACAGAAAATATAAATGCTTAAGAACATCATAACCCCAGAATGGAAATAACCACAACACACACATACATACACATGAGTGTGTATATACATACATGTGTGTATGTGCTTTTCCCAGCAGTGTGCATGCACATGTGTGCATATCACACAAACATGCTAGCACATGTATACATATAAACATGTATGCATGTAATGCATGGGTGTGTGTATACAATGCAATGCATGTATAGCATATATATGTACAAGTATATATTTATTGATTGATTAGGCAAATAGGAAGACAGAGGGAAAGAAAAAGGAAGGAAGGAAGGAAGGAAGGAAGGAAGGAAGGAAGGAAGGAAGGAAGGAAGGAAGGAAGGAAGGAAGGAGGGAAGAAAAGAAAAGAAACTGATTCTACCATCTTAACCATTCTGGAAGTGCTGGAGCTACTCCAGGGCTTTGTCCCACTATTATTCTGCATGGGAACTTTGAGTGCTTCATTTCTTACCTGGACTGGTGGGCCTCTCCTTAGGCAATCAAGCTGCTTTGAAAAGTTACTTTTCTCTTCATTTTTCTATATATTTAGAATTCTTAGGAAAGTCATCTACACATATATCAAGGGTATTTTCAATGCAGATATTGGTAAGGAACAGATAGGACTTCATAAGCAAAATCCACTGCTTTTTGCAAAATGCAATTTATTAAAAGAATGAACATATAGAAAATACAAGAAACTACCTTACTTACTATTTATTGATAAATTAAAAGAAAATAACAATTTCAATAGAAAAAGCAAATTTCCTCAATGAACACCCTTCCAATAACGTATCTCACATTGATCCATAAAAAATTATGAAAGATACAACAAAGGTAGCCTTGTTCATAAACACTGATCAATAAAATCAAATGAGGCATAAAAAAGGCATTTGGTAAAGTAGTGGAGGGATGTGAGGCAGATCCCAAGTTGAAGGGGGATTCTTTATAAACGATGAGGTTTTAAAGAGCTCTTGTATAAGCCTGACATTATTCTAGTTGTCTCCAATCACATATTATATGGCCTCTGAGATACAAAATTATTGAAAAATATATGCCCTAGCTACTGACATTCTAAAATCAAAATAGATGAAGAATACCTGTTTTCTGATCTATTACATACAATTAGTTGACTAAAAAGATGAACCTTAGGGAGATCATTTAATCATACATGTCCCTTGGAAAGACATTGTAAATGAACAAGGTGTAGCCAAAGTTAATTAGAACAAAGCCTGGCAGAATTGCCCATAGAAAACTGTAGGGAAGATGGCAGCATAGAAGCAGGAAAACTCTGTGAGTTCCCCCCATAACCACGTTAAATACCTAAAAATATGACTCTAAATGAACTTTAGAGCTACACAACCCACAAAGCAAAAGAGAGAAAAAAATTTCCTGCTGAAGGCAGACTGGCAGGATGGCAGGAAGGGTCCATCATATCACACTGGGAGCTGAGCCCAGCCCTGCATGAGTTCCCTGTTTTAGGTCAAGGGCAGCCCCAACCAGGGGTGCCTGGAGGGATTTAGGGAGAGTGGATCATCAGCAGCTGTGGTGGTTTGCAGAATTATCAATCCATAAATATCAAAAACAAAGTGAAATGTCAGTGTGGACTTTGTGGGAAAAGAAAGACTGAGAGTGTGGTCTGGCCACTGCCCCCAGGGCGAGCAGCAGCTATGCAGCAACCTCCACATGGCCACTTCAGAGATCCTAGCATGCAGATTGCAGGGGGGCCAAGAGACCATTCAGAGGGTAATCACTCTTGCTTTAACCTGCTTTGATATGGATTGCTGTCTTAGGTGAAGGTACTGGAGTTTGTGACCAGATATCAGAGCCTGTGGAGGCTTCAGAGAGGGCAGCCAACTAATACCTCTGGCAGCGGCAAAACCCCAGAGATTTGGGACAAAGCTCTCCTCTCTGAAAGCAGAGTTCTAGTGTGGCAAAAACCTCAAAAGTCAAGTAATTGAGTGGCAACATTAGCAAGCAAAGGAAGCAAAACAAGCACAGCAGTCAAAGCTTAGATTCCTTTTTGGGGGACAAAAATGAGAAAAGCATGGAGCAGGAGGAAGGCAATGCAGTCAGAACTCCTGCACCAAAAGCTTCCAAGAAAAATATGAAGTGATTATAGGCCATACATAGAAAAGCTCAAGAAGGATTTTGAAAACCAAGTAAGAAAAGTAGAGGAAAAATCAGGAGGAGAAATGAGAATGATTCAATAAAATCATGAAAAGAGAGTCAATAACGTGAATGAAGAAAATAACACCTTAAAAAATAGACTAACTCAAATGGCAAAAGAGGCTGAAAAATCCAATGAGGAGAAGAATGCCTTAAAAAGCCAAATTTTCCAGATGGAAAAAGAATTTAAAAAGCTCACTGAAGAGAATAATTCCTTCAGCATTAAACTGGAGCAAATAGAAGCTAATGACTTTATTAGAAATCAAGATGTCAGATCCAAAAAATGAAAAAAAAATAGAAGGCAATGTGAAATATCTCATTGGAAAAATCACTGACCTGGAAAATAGATCCAGGAGAGATAATTTAAAAATTATTGGATTACCTGAAAGCCATGATTAAAAAAAAACTAGAAATCATTCTTCAAGAAATTCTCAAGGAAAATTGTCCTGATATTTTAGAACGAGAGGGCAAAATGGATATTGATAGAATTCACTGATCACCTCTTGAAAAAGATTGCAAAAAGAAAACTCCTAGGAATATCATAGACAAATTCCAGAGTTCCCAAATCAAGGAGAACATATGGCAAGCAGCTGTAATAGTAATGGAATTTAAAGATCCCCTGTATTGACTTGGTTGAGTGTTAAATCCCAGAGCTTGTGAATCCCACTTGTGGGATGGACTTGTTGATGTGAAAAGAGAGGGCTGAACTGGGAGGAGCTGATGACATGAATTTAAAGAGGCACAAGTAGAGAGAGAGAGAGAGAAGAATTTTTTGGAAAGCAGCATCGTGGAGACAGAGAGATGGAGAGGATTGCTGAGGGGCAGTTCAAGCTACCCAGGACTTTTGAGAGTTGCCACCCAGAGCTGCCAAGGACTGAGGAGACATAGCTGTTATGCTGGTGCTTCATTTTGATGTTGTTTTGCCAGATTCATCCACTGGTGAAGGACAATCCTGTTGTTGCAGAGGTCTGGAACCTTGCTGCTGGTTCAGGGGTCCAGAGACTGTTCCGCAGACAGAGAATGAATTGTGTCCACTGGTGAAGGACAGTGCAGTTGTTGCAGAGGTCTTGGAACCTGGCTGTTGATTCAGAAGTTGTGAACAAGGATTTTCTTGTTGTATGTTTACAGAAATCCTGGAAGAGGGTTTTGCTAATGTTTTCAGGGATCCTAGGACTGTTCTGCAGACAGAGAATGAATTAATGAGGACACTGGCAATGTATCTTGCAGTCTTGCTAAGCTTTGTCTTCCCAGGTACATAGATTGCTGAGAACTTTCCTCGGGTCAAGATGAAGAAAAAACCTCTCTTTAAGTATTAAATGCTGTGCTTAAGCTTGTAGTAACTCTGGGGTAGATGGACTTTTCAGCTGTGATCCAGGGGTGGGAAACTTTTGACTCTTTTGTGCTCTGTGACTTACCAAATGAATGTACTTTGTTTATGACTGGAAACTAATCTCCATTTGAGAAGAGGGACTTTGTGATTGACTAAATGCATGTAATGACCAGGGGTGGAGTAGTATGTATTTTATAGTGCTGTATTTTGAATTATGCTATATTTTGATTTTCTGTGCTCTTAAATTGTCACTAAGTAAAATGGAGAGGAGCTAAGATGGTATTTTGAACCTTGGGAAGTTGCCTTTGCTTGTCATTACAGCAGCAAAGAAGAAACAATTTTAATATCGTGGAAACACAATCAGGATAACACAAGATCTAGCGGCTTTTACATTAAGGGATCAAAGGACTTGGAATATGATATTCTGGAGGTCAAAGGAGCTAGGATTAAAACCAAGAATCACCTAGCAAAACTGAATATAATGTTTCAGGGGAAAATATGGTCATTCAATGAATTAGAGGACTTTCAAGCATTCTTGATAAAAAAACAAAGTTGAATAGAAAATTTAACATTCAAATACAAGAAGCAATAGAAGCATGAGAAGGTAAACATGGAAAAGAAATCATAAGGACCTTATAAAAGTTGATCTTGTTACATTCCTACATGAAAAAAATGATTATTGTAACTTATGAAACATTTCTCAGTATAAGCATAGTTGAAGGAAATATGAATATGTGTGTATATCTGCATATATGTATACATACATATATATGTCTATATAGGAGAGTATATGTGTGTATGAATATATATGTGAGTGTGTGTATATATGTATACAGGTATACATAGAGGGCACAGGATCAATTGAATAGGAAGGGATGATACTTACAAAATAAAACTAAGAGGTGAGAGAGGAATATAATAAGAGGAGATGGGGAGATACAGAATAGGGTAAGTTACCTTATATAAAAGAGGCAAGGGAAAACTGTTACAATGGAGGTGAAGAATAGGCAGGCAAAAGGGAATGGGGTCATTCTTACTCCCATTGAATTTGGCTTAGTGAGGGAATGACATACACACTAAATTGGGTATATTACCCTACAGGAAAGTAGGGGGAGGGGATAAGAGGGGGAATGATAGAAGGGAGGACAGATTAGGGTGAGGGTAGTTAGAAGCGCACACTTTTGAAAAGGGACAGGGTCAAAGTAGAAAACAGAACAAGGGGGGAGGGGGCTGAATAGAATGGAGAGAAATATGGTGAGTCTTTCACAATATATACACTATGGAAATGCATTGCATAACTACACATGTACAACCTATATGAATTGCTTATCTTCTCATTAATGGTCGGTGACAAGGGAAGAAGGGAAAGAATCTGCAATTCAAAGTTTTAAAATCAAATGTTTTAAAAATTATTATTATTATTTTATTTGCACTGGGAAACAAGATATACAGGCACTGGGGTATGGAGACCCATCTTGTCCTACTGGAAAGTTGGAAGGGGAACAAGGGGGGATATAGGAGATATCAGACTGGGGGGGGTATTCAGTGGCAGCACCATTCTGGGGTGGTGGGTAGAGGAAAGACAGGGAGAAAATTTGTAATTCAAAATCTTGTGGAAATGGATTTTGTAAACTAAAAATAAAGATAAAATTAAAAAAAAAAGAAAACTGTAGGACACCTTTAAGAATCCCAAACTAGTCCATAAAATGAAGACTCATATTTTCACTATCAGTATTATACAGTGATATTGTATGCATGTGAGCCATTATATACTACACTGTCTAGTTAAGTTTATAATAGGTAACCTTGCCTGTTGTCCTTGGATACACTTGGGTTTTGATGGTAAGACAGTAAGTACAAAAAAAAATATCTTCTAATTTGATGCCCAAGTTGGAAAGTTTTATGTGAAAGAAAATTGTTCATTAAGCCTCAGTTGGTTATAAATTATATATTAATAAAGTTAATGAACTTTCTTTTATGGTCATTCAATAACCTTTATCTTGCAATAAAAATTATGTTAGGAAGTACACATGAAAATAATAGAAAACTTTGTTAATCATCTTAGACTTGGATGTATAAAGTCCATTAGATGGAATTCATATAACAATGGCATTTGAATATAAGCTATGTTTGTACATTGGTGAAGAAATGTAAGCTTAATGTGTAATTTTTTAAATAGTTTATACATTCCTGTCCTAGAGGAATAATACAAAGACAGGGGAGATGGATGGTATATATTCACTTTTGCACACAATTAAAATTGAGTGTTTATCCAGATAACAATGGAAAGGCCATTAGTAAATATTAGCATCTGAGGACAATTTATAAGAAATAAGCCTGAACACAAACATTATCATCCAAAATGATTTTTTAAAAAGATTATTTCTGCAGTAAGACTCAAAGATAGCTTTTTGATAGCCCTGGTATTCTTATGATTTTAAGGAAAATAAAAGAAAATCACCCAGAATTTTGAATGGAACTCTCCTACTCATCTTTTTGGAGGAAATGAACATGAGTCACAGATACTGGGCAGACATGGAGTAATTATGATCTTCATTATTGCAGAAAACAATTACATCAATGAGATCACAGACCTATATTTGAGTACATAAATACAATGCATTTTGGCAGTAATAAGAATGCTGGATTTAAGGTGAGAAAAGCTGTCTTCAAACTTTACCTATGACCCTTGTTCGCTGGGTGACCGTGGTCAAACAATTTAACTACTATGTGTCATAGTCTCATACTTATAACTTATCTACTAAGGTATAGAGTAAATAGATAATAAATATAGATGTGAATATATAGTAATCATATGAATCCGAAGAACCTATAGAGATCATATGTGGGCATATATCCATACATGCCTATATACATACACATATAACTTATCTAGTAAGCTATATAAAATGAATACATAGGAATATATGTTCATATATAGAATGTGTATATATGAATATATTCTTATGTATTCTTTTTTATTAAATTTATTTATTTAATTTTAGTTTACAACTTTCAGTTCCTCAATCCCTTCAATTTCTCCTCCTCCCTCTCCTACCCCCTCCCACACATGGTGGCATGCAATCAAATAGAGAATAGAAAATGCTTTCATATTAAACATTAGTCAAGTTGTAAAGAAGGAGTATAACCAATGGAGGGAAAAATGAGAAAGAAGAAATGAAAAAAGGGAGAGAAAGCAAGATGTTTGCTTCAATCTGTATTCAGACTCCATAAATCTTTCTCTGGATGGGGATATCCCTTTCCATCAAGAGTCTTTTGGAGTCTTATAACCTTGCATTACTGAAAGGATTCCAGTCTACCAAAATTAGTCAGCACACATATCCTGTGTCTATAACTGTGTACAAAGTTCTCCTGCTTCTGCTCTCCTTACTCAGCATCATTTTATGTAAGTCTGTGCAGGTCATTATAAAATCTTTCTGCTCCTAATTTCTTACAGCACAATAGTATTCCATTATCTTCATATACCACAATTTGTTTAGCCAATCCCCAATTGATGTGCATCATTGTGATTTCCAATTTTTTGCCACCACAGAAAGTACTACTATTAATATTTGTGTACATATGAGTCCTTTTCCCACTTCTATGTCCTCCTATGGAGGACAGCCTTAGAAGTGACATTGCTGGGTAAAAGGGTATGCACTTATTTATAGCCCTTTGGCCATAGTTCCAGATTGGTCTCGAGAATGGTTGAATCAGTTCCCAACTCCACCAACAATGCATTGTGTTCCAATTTTTCTACATCCTCCCCAATATTTATCATTTTCTTGTTTAGTCATCTTAACCAATCTGACTAGTGAGATGTGGTAACTCAGATAGAATAAGAGTAAAGAAAAATGGCACAAGCGTACTTGAGAACAAAGTAATCCAGTTGATATTAGTAGAGTGCCAACTTTATTTCAAACAAAGTGCTAAAGGAATGAGAAGCAACTGAGGTCTTAGAGGCAGGTGGGGTTAATCAGGCAAAGTTTCTAATGGATATGTGTTTAACAACATCTTATTTGTTCCATATTTTGCCCCAAGGATTCCACTTTAAACAAGGCCAATCATCACAAACAAGCAAGAATGCAAAAGGTTATGGAAAATCCTCAGATTTAATTTGCAATTAATGCATCAACTCCATCTATTTCCGCAACTCATGAAATAGTCAGGGGGAGGAGAACCCCAAACATCTTTACTTCACAATCAAATAACAGCACAATTGACATATATAGCATGTAGTTAGAAGGTGCCAACATTTTTTCTATATTGATATGTATCACCTTGAAAACACATTTCTAATGGGCCTAAAAATATGGTTTGAAGTAACTTTTTGGAACGTAAGAAAAATAGACATATTCTTTAAGTTTGCTTTAATTTGGGAAGTTGGGGATAAGATAGAACCTGAATGTTAACATTCTAACTGCAACACACAAAAGCTCTTCACATCAAAATCTGACCTCCTATACAGAAGGACTTAGATTTTCCTGATATATAGTGAAGCTCTTTAACAAGCACTCATTCTCCAGTTGGGGAATGTTGCTTCATTCATCTCCTTTCTCAGGTAAGGAAACTAACAGGAAAATGGTTAGGTATTTTCTGAAGATTCAATCAGGCCTCTGAGCAGACCATTTGTTTTTTGCACTTATAGTCTGTGGCTCAGCCACAAGTGACAAGGTATCTCTGACTTCTCTTTTGACCTCTGTACTCCTGAGTGGTAATTTAACCCCTACAAACTTGCTAAAACAGTAGAGGGAATGGTTCTTTTCTCTCAGACCCCATCGTTCTTCTTCTACATTTTATTTTGAACTAAAAATATTTGTGATTAAATTTTATTTCCTCTATTAGTCTACAAGGTTCTTGAAAACAAAAGAACATTTCTAATTTTTATTTATGAGCTAGAATCAGAGAATCAGCTTGGGAATACACCGAGAATGTCCTATAGGGCCAACTCACACCTGAACAAAAACTCCCTGTAAAATATAGTTTGCAAGGGGTAAACTAGATTTTGCTGGAAGTTTTCCAAAGGCCAGTCTTCCTGTGCATCCTGGGTCATCTCTAATCATCCTGTTGAATATCAAGCCCTGGTCTCAGATGGCTTTGGAGAAGAAAGTGAGTCTGGTGACCTTGTACAGCCCTCCTTCACTCAAATCAAAGACAACTGCAAGTCATGTCATCATTTCCCTGATGTCATGGTCCTCTTCGAGAACGAAGGACAAAAACAAGCCAATGCAGCTAGGTGGCCTGGAGTCAGGGAGATTGAATTAAAATATAACCTTAGACATTTACTATGTGAGCCTTGGCAAGTCATTTAGCCTTTGTTTGCCTCAGTTTCTTCATCTGTAAATATAAGATAATTGTTTGATAAACCCCAAAACCCCAGTTTTGGGGATAAGAACTCACTATTTGACAAAAACTGCTGGGAAAACTGGAATATAGGAAGGCAGAAACTGGGCATAGACCATTATCTAAAACCATATGCCAAAATCAAGTCTAAAGGTGTGCATGATATAGGTATAAAGGCTGATACTATAAGCTATCTGAGAAAGCAAGGAATAGTTTACCTGTCAAATTTATGGAGAGGGGGAGACTTTATGACCAAATAAGTATTAGAGAGCATTATAAAATGGATAATTTTGATTACATTAAATTAAAAAGCTTCTAACCAAACAAAACCAATGTGAACAAGATTAAGAATGAAGTGGAAAATTGGGAAAGAATTCTTACAACCAATGTCTCTGATAAAGGCCTCATTTCTAAAATATACAGAGAACTGAGTCAAATCTATGAGAATACAAGCCACACCCCAATTGATAAATAGTTAAAGGATATGAACAGGCAGTTTTCAGAGAAAGAAATTAAAGATATCTATAAGCATATGAAAAAATTCTCTAAATAACCATTGATAAGAGAAATGCAAATCAAAACAACTCTGAGGTACAACATCTCACCAGGTACATCATCTAAGATGACAAAAGAGGAAAATGATAAATGCTGGAGAGGATGTGGAAAAATTGGAACACTAATGCATTGCTGGTAGAGTTGTGAACTGATTCAACCATTTTGGAGACCAATCTGGAACTCTACCCAAAGGGCTATACATAATTTCATACTCTTTGACCCAGCAATACCACTTCTAGGGTTGTATCCCAAAGGGATCAAAGAAGTGGGAGGAAGACTCATCAGTACAAAAATATTTATAGCAGCTCTTTTTGTGGTGGCAAAGAAATGGAAATCAAGGGAATGCCAGTCAATTGGGGAATGTCTGAACAAGTCGTGGTATATGAATGTAATAGAATACTATTGTGCTATAGGAAATGAGGAGCAGATGGACTTCATATTTATCTGGAGAGGCTTATACAAACTGATGCTGAGTGAGAAAAGCAGAACCAACAGGAATTTGTACACAATTGCAAACACAATGTATGTGTGATGACCAACTTTGATAGACTGGATTTTTCTCAGCAATGCAGGGTTATAAGTCAACTTCAAAAGACTCATGAAGGAGAGAGATGCCTACATTAGGAGAAAGAAATAGAAAGAACAGAGTTTGAAAGCAGATTGAAGCAAACTACATGCTCTATTTCTTTTCTGGTTTGATTTTGTTTCCTCTTTCCCATTGTTCATTCCATCTGACACAATCCTTCTTTATAACCTGACTAATGTCTAATGTGAAATTTATTTGCAGATCCTATACTTAATTGTATAGCACCATTGGGGGGGGGTGAGGGAAGGGAGCGGGACAGAATTTTAAACTCAAGGAATTGTAGAATTGAATTTGGTAAACTAAAAGTAAACAAACAAGTTAATAAAGACCATTTTTTTTAAATAAGAATTATACTATCTACTTCTCATTGATATTGTTTTGCTCGAATGAAATAATATTTGTAAAATGATTAGCATGGTCCCTGGAACATAGCAGTTCCTATATTAAATATTATCATTACCATTACCATTGTTTTAAATATATATTACATGTGAAAGCATGAATAAGTTCATCTATCTTATCCTGACTTCCATTGTGATCCTTTCCATCCCATAATCCCTTAAGAAAGAATGGCAGCTTTGGCTTCTGATTCAATGTCTTTCCTGAAGAGACTAGCTGGCAATCTCTATGGGAATTTTGTTGCTTTTGTGTTTTATTTCCCCCTTCATAGATTGTTCAAAAAGTTCCATTTCACTCCTAGAGAATCAAGTAAAAACCTAGTTGAGAAAATAAACAAATTTGGCAAAGTTGTAGGATATAAAATAAACCCACAGAAATCCTTGGCATTCTTATATATCTCTAACGAAATCCAACAGCAAGAGATAGAAAGATAAATCCCATTTAAAGTTACTGTAGACATTACAAAATATTTGGGAATCTTCCTGACAAAACAGACCCAGGTCTTATATGAACACAATTACAAAACACTTTTCACACAAACAAAGTCAGATCTAACTAATTGGGAAAACATCAATTGCTCATGGCTGGGTAGAGCTAATATAATAAAACATAATAAAAATGGCAATTTTACCAAAATTAAATTAAACATTTAGTGCCATACCAATCAATCTACCAAAAAATTACTTTGTAGAGCTAGAAAAATTAGTAGCAAAATTCATTTGGAAGAACAAATGCCCAGAATATCAAGGCAATTAATTAAAAGAAATGCTAGGGAAGGTGGCCTAACCACACCAGATTTTACTCTGTATTATTAAGCAGCAGCCATCAAAACCACTTGGTACTGGCTGAGGAATAGAGTAGTGGATCAATGGAACAGATTGGTTAGATGAGAGTCAGCAGCCAATGACTATAGTATTCTACTGTTTGATAAACACAAAGACCCCGGTTTTGGGGATGAGAAAGCACTATTTGACAAAATCTGGTGGAAAAACTGGAACATAGTATGGCAGAAATTGGGCATAGACCAATATCTAACACCATACACCAAAATAAATTCAAAATGTATACATGATCTACGTATAAAGGCTGATACTATAAACAATCTGGGAGAGCAAAGGAGAGTTTACCTGTCAGATCTATGAAGAGGGGAAGACTTAATGATGAAACAAGATTTAGAGAGCATTATAAAATGCAAAATGGATAATGTTGATTACATTAAATTGAAAAGGTTCTCCACAAATAAAACCAATATTACCAAGATTACGAAGGAAGTGGGAAATTGGGAAAGAATTTTTCAACCAGTGTCTCTGATAAAGGCCTCATTTCTAAAATATACAAAGAATTGAGTCAAATCTATAAGAATACAAGCCACTCTCCAATTGATAAATGATCAAAGCATATGAATAGGCAGTCTCAGAGGATGAAATTAAAGATATCTATAAGCATATGAAAAAATGTTCTAAATCACTAGTGATTAGAGAAGAACAAATGAAAATAACTCTGAGGTACCATATCTCACTGGCCAGATTGGCTAAGATGAGAAAAGAGCAAAATAATAAATGCTGGAGAGAATGTGTAAAAATTGGAACACTGATGCATTGTTGGTGGAGTTGTGAACTGATCCAGCCATTCTGGAGCCAAATCTGGAACTATGCCCAAAAGGCTATAAATAAGTGTATACCCTTTGACCCAGAAATACCACTTCTAGGATTTATATCCCAAAGAGATCAGAGAAGTGGGAGGAAGACCTGTATGTACAAAAATATTTATAGCGGCTCTTTTTTGTGGTGGCAAAGAATTGGAAAGCAAGGGGATGCCCATCACTTGGGGAATGGCTGAACAAGTTGTGGTATATGAATGTAATGGAATACTACTGTGCTATAAGAAGTGAGGAGCAGATGGACTTCGTAACAACCTGGAGAGACATATAAACTGATGCTGAGAGAGAAGAGCAGAACCTGGAGAAGTCTATACACAATCACACACACAACGTATGTGTTATGACTAACCTCAATAGACTGAGATCCTCTCAGCAATGTAAGATTGTAAGACAACTCCAAAAGACTCATGATCGAAAGAGATACCCACGTCCAGAGAAAGAGATGCAGAGTCTGAATTCAAACTGAAACAATTTTCTGTGTTTCTTTTTCTCATCTTGTTTTGTCCCCCCTTTCCCAATGATCATTCTATCTGTTATAATCCTTTTTTACAACCTGACTAATGATCAATGTGAAGATATTTGTAGATCCTATATTAAAGTGCATGCTGCCATGATGGTGGCAGTGGGGAGAAGAGGGAGGGGAAAAAATTTGAAACTCAAGGGACTCTAGAACAGAATGTTGTAAACTAAAATTAAATAAACAAACCAATTTAAGTTTTTTAGAAAAGGAAAAAAAGCAAGAAATTCCATTTCACACCTGGAAAAATGTACATGAAATTTGGAGGCAGATAAGTGTCATTATCAAGCCATATTCTCAGCATGAAGTGCTGAAGGCTTTCAGCCCACCTCCTTGTCCACCCCCCATTGATTATTCACCAATCAGGATTTATCTCTCCCTGACAGGTTTCACTCATTTTCCCAAAGTTATACAAGCATTCAATGACTTCTATGGTTTTTCTTTGGTTACTGAGAGAAACCACTGACCATCATTTATTTATTATTATTTCCCAGCTAATAATGAACTGATTATTACTTATACAGAAACTCTCTCAAAATTTTAATTCATTTCACTATCCTTAGAAAGTCTCTATTTTGGTAGATGTCCATCTTTTAATTTGCAAATATAGTATTCATACGGGCACAAAGATGTGAAGCTTCAGAACTGCATTCTCTCCTCTTCAGAAAAATCTTTAACTGTTGACTGATAGCATGAATCTCAATGTAGTGTTCTCTTTTAACTTCAGGTGTGTTCTTTTCCACACTCTCACATATCTAAGGTTCATGTCAATAACCAATTGGTACAAACCCCTTATACAGGGAAGTGTCATCGTGTGTACCTTCCATTCTCCCACCCCCCCATATCCCTACTGAATAAGAGATGAAAGACTCCCAGAGGCTATAGAAATAAATGAAATAAGGAGTCCCAAATTAATAATCCAAGTTAGACCACCAGACAGAATCCAAGGTATATTTAGTGAGACATATTTCTAGGTGGAAAAATTGACTCCAAACAGAGCCAAATATGTGGGAAAGGGCAGCTTAGACTAAGCTGTGGCTCTCTCATTCTTGGTCAATTTCAGATATTAACTCCTTTACATAACAACAAAAATATATAAAAAGGAAAATAAATAATTTTGCAAAAGCAAGAAATTTATCCATTCATGAGAGAATACGCAGCATTTTTCAATCATTCCCTCACTCTGAAAAGGATAGGTATTTTCTAAGCTCCTTTCGGGTTCCAAATTTGGTAATTATACTTACACATAATTAAATTTCCTTTGGGTTCTTTTTATTGTCACTTCCATTTTCCTTATTGTAGTTATTGAGCATATTTTTCCCTAGTTCAACTCACTTCTCTCTGCAGTAGTTCATATTCCTTCTTATGATTTCTTCATATTTATCATTCCTGATTATATAATAATATTCTATTTGAGATTTATTTTAGTTACAAGTACAAAACTTCTTTTCTTTTTCTATTAAAATATTCAATTGTTTTGGCTACTATAGAAATAAATCTAAAAGGATTACTCTTCACTTAGCTTTGGTCAGGTTTTCTCTACAAATTATGATTAATATTTAGCAAAAAACAATTCTCAAGAAATACACAAATCTGAATGTCTTAAGGGCATGTATGGTGTGATAACCGAATGTATATTAGAAACTACATGAAGCTGAAAATGGCAATATAATCATTTTGGCAATTTCCTCCGGAAATATCCTCTATTCTGCTGCAAAACTGGTTGGAATATGAGAATGAAGTCATAATGCAGTTTGATTTCGCACTGCTGAATCACAGCTTAATTCTTCCTGATGGGTTGAAAGAAAATTGAAGAGGCCAGGTAGTTTTGTGACACAGAGCACATCATCATAATTTAGCAGAATTTTTCACCTGATTTGAGATGCAAAACCTGTTAGATCAAGTCTGTTTTCTTCCTTAAAAACTCTCCACTTGGGATTGCATGGAGGCTATTAAACCCAATAAGAGAGACAAACCCTTTGAAGAGCTGAGGTTAATGTGTCTTTTCTCAACCTTTGCAAAGTTAGAATGATTGTTTCTTTGGTCAGTTCCGTGCCCATACTGATCCCTAGAGTGCTGACTGGACAGTAAAAGAAAAACTTACTCATTCATGTGGACACCAGTTAAAATGGCAGTTATTGGCATGGAGATAACCTTATTCTGGAGGGATAACTTGGGGGCTGTCACCACCAGCCTTGATTGTTGTGACATTCAAGGTCCTAGGATAATTCCCTTGAACCAGGAAATATTGTTTGAAATGTGGAAGCATACCTGTTTGTCCGTAGGTCATGTCCTTGGTTCCTACATAGCCTTTCATACAGATCTAGAGAAGACACATTTACTTTCTGGTTGTGCCTTTGTAATGGAAATGCATATTTAAAGATCTTCCCTGCCCCTAGGCTAAAGTGCACCTGAAGCCTGAGGTGGGAGGCTGGTTTTTCAGTAGATACTTTTGGATTGGCCAGTGGGTCCAGAAGCTTGTTACATTCTCTGAGCCAGGAGAAGGCTATATATAACCCTGATTTGAGGCTTTGCTTTGGGGCTCATTTTGAGAAGTGTTCTGTGATTTGATCAGATGAGACTCTGGGAAGCCGTTGTTGAGAACCCCCCGGTTTTTAAAAACCCAGATGTTGATTTGGTATGGATGTAATGGTTGGACAGTTTGGAAACCTGTCTACTTAATCTCTTTCTCTCACTTGATAATTCTGTCTGTATACTCTGAAGTTCGGGGTGCTGACCTTTATTCCCCTGAACTAGGTGAACGATACATATTTGACTGATTAAAGTAAGCTTGTTAACCCATTTTGAGTTGCTTTCCTTTAACAAAGCAGACCCAAGAACCTGTATTGGCAGTGACCCTGGGGATACTGGAGTGTTTGCTGCTACAACCTTCTCAATATCTAGAGCATTGAAGTGTAGCCAAAATGAGAAAAACTGGAATAAAAATGCTGCATAAAGGGTAAGTTTAGGTTGATTTGAATATTTGAAGTATCTTTCATGGCATTAATCTGTGTCTTCCCTCCTACTCGACAGATTACAACCCCTCTACCACACTTGACAATTTCTGTGAGTTTCTCTTGCTGAGAGAAAAAAAAATCATTAATCAGGGCTCAACATGTGTTGATGACCCTCTTCAACTTTTTGAGGGCTGGTCCTTTGGCAACAAATGTGAAATCTGTTGAAAATTTGATAGCAATTTTGTACAGAGATTCCAACATAATATTCCTAAAATATAAATCTTACCATGTCACTTCTTATTCAGTAGTACAATGGCTCCCTAGTACCTTTTGTTTCAAATAATCTGACATTTAAAACCATCCAAAACCTGGTTCCTATCTGTCTTTCCAAGCTTACTGTATGTCACTGCCCATTATATACCTTAGGGTCCAGTCACACTGGGTGTGAAAGACTTGACTCTGCATCTCTACTCCTACTTCCCTTTTCAATGAATGAACCTCTCCCTCAACTTCCATTTTCATGAGCTATGTTATAATCACCTTTCTATTGCTGATTGTATTATATTTTCTTGTTATGCTAAGATTTAGCATTTCAAAGGATGTGCTTTTAATTCAGAAAGATATCGTGACACGCCAAATTTCATGGAGGATTTTTCTTTAAAATAGTCCCTATTGATATTGCCTGTCTTTATAAAATAGATAGGTATGCCACCCAGTATCCCTACATATCTTCTTTACCCCCTCATCCTTTCTTGCCCCCAAAGGACAGGCAGTGTATTATAAGCCCCTTTTTATTCTCATCATTGAGTTCAATGCCCCAAAAAATTACCAAGTATTCAATATTAATCAGTAACCAACAAACAATTTTAAGCATCCACTATGTACCAGGCACTGTGCTTCAAGATCAAGATTAAGAAAATCCTTATGCTCAAGTATTTTACACTCTACTTATAACGCAGGCCTTATAGTATCGGTGATTGAGTTTTGTTGTTGTTATAGCTGTTTTATTGTTCTTTTTCCTAAACAGGAATAATAGTGGTCACTAGTTTTTAAGCTTTTCCTTCAATCTTATAATATATATAATTATATATAATATAACTGTAATTAACAATATAGACATATATAAAAAGTATGCAAATAATCACAGTGCAATTCATAATGGGAAAATAAAAATTCATAAATGGGAGACTCAAGGAGAGAGTGAGAAAGGAAGAGAGGGAGGGAGGCAGAGAAAGAGAGAAAGACACAGAAAGAGACAGAGACAGACAGAGAGAGACAGAGAGGAAGGCTTCTATCATCTGTTTTGTTCACATTCATATCTTTGTATTTGTTCTTTAACTTTCTTCCCATACAAATTAAATTCAATGACTTCTAGTCCAGATGACTAATTGTCCTTCTCATGACTCTGGAACCATTTCTTTTCCAAACATATAGAATAGTCATTTTATTCCCACAGTCATGTCCTACTCAAAACTCATTCTAAGTTTTTTTTTTCCTTTTATGCCTTTAGGCAAGTCTACTGTGCTTCTTAGAAGAAAAGATGTTCAATGTGAATTTGGTGCCTGATGTTTAATTGAGGGCTACATTGCTCATCCTTGAACTAAATAATATTCCAAATTTCTTAGTTTTAAGTCTGTCTGTTGTGTTTAGGGAAATTCTACTCTATCATCAGTACAATTAGAGCACTTCCCATACAAATCAGAGAACTTTACATTTCTATCTGAACTATTAATTATCAATAAGTAATTTTAAAAAGATAAATCAATCTTTCTTTGAAATCGGAGGTTATTGCAATGATTATTAATAGTAACTGGATTAATCTTGCTTCAATTCAAAAGCAGTTCAATTCAGTAAGCATTTATTATATAAAGTTACTCCTCTGATCACAATGAGTACAAATATAAATGTTACAAATTGTCCTTAAATGCAGAGAAGAGTTTACATTATGTTATTTTTTTTTTTTAAGCAATTGGGGTTAAGTAACTTGCTCAAGGTTACACGGCCAGTTATTATTTCTGGGTGTGGTGCTGAGTATCTGAGCCCGGATTTAATCCAGGTCTTCCCAACACTGGAGCCAGTGCTCTTACTTGCTGAGCCACCTGGCCACCCCTAAGCAATCGGGGTTAAGTAACTTGCTCAAGGTTACACGGCCAGGTGTTTCTGGGTGGGTGCTAAGTGTCTGAGCCCGGAATTCGATCTCCAGGTCTTCTCAACACTGGAGCCGGTGCTCTTACTTGCTGTGTTACCTGGCCGCCCCACATTATGTTATCCTAAGTGACTATTCTATTGACAATTATTAAAAATATAATAACCAAATATAAATAAAACTCTATATACTGTCCTATAGTCAAATATTAATATAGAAAAAAACTTCTAATTATTATTGTCACACTATCAAATATTTATTATTAAATAGATTAGGAAGCTTCTTTCAATGACACAGATGATAACCCATCCATAACTGATCATTCTATAAGATTCTTTTCTATGCTTTCTAAGCTTACTTGCAACACCACAATAGTATGAATGGAACATACTGGTCATCTTCCTGTCAACCCTTGTTCTTAACCCATGACCAGTATCATTTCTCACTGTTCCATGATGACATCTTAATCCTGATCATTAGCTTCCCTTTGGTTACATGTTGCAGCCTGCTTAAACCTACTATACATAATTCTATTGTTCTTTATGTGATACCGCTCTTTTTTTTTTGGGGGGGGGAGTCAATGGTGTTCCATGTCTCTCTGCCATATTGTAAAACTGATAAACACACAGTGTTGAAAATATAAACCTTTGTTTTTTATAGGAAGTGTGGGATCAGTAAAAAGAACTTTGCAATTTCCTGAAAAGATAAGTTTATATTCTAATCTAGTGTTGCTTTTGGCAGCCACTTCTCTCTATTTGGCAAGTAAGTCAGATGTTTGCTGACTGAGGCATTTTTATGTACTTTTGTTCTCCCTGTAGTGGCAATTAATTTACATCAGTTAAATGTCAAGACAGAATTGTAGTTAGTGTTAATAAAACTTTTTTGTCTTTTTCACACTTTTGATTTTTTATAATGTGTTTGAACAAGGATCAAATCATTTGAATAGTAAATCACATCTATATCTCATTTTTCTCCTATATTTTTTTAGAAATTCTAATCTTAGCTTTGATGTCTCCATGATCTGACTCATAAACAAATAGCTGACTTAAGGATAATGTGCATAAAAATAATAATCCTTTATGTTTCAGTTAAAATGAAGTTATCTTTGTTCTTTATGGTGGAATTTCTTGTATATTATGAACAGAATATAGCAGTTATTCCTTTTAGAAAAATGTTCATGTGGACAGAGAGGTGTGAGGTTTCATTATATTTTATATGACTGACTTCTCTCATTTCTTTCACTAAAAGTCCCCTTTCTATGTATTTTTCTTCACTTTTTTCCCCACCTTTGCACTTGTATCACCAAATCTCCAAGTATATTTTCATTTGGCTTGGGATAGATGAGGGTATCGTCAATTTCTCTGTAGATTTCTCTCTTACCAACAAATTCTGGTAGTTAACTGAAATTATTTTCAAGGTGGGACTTCTTTACCCCCAATATTTTTCTTTACTACTGTAACATACGATGAACAAATGTTCTGTGAAGTGATAATTCCTTTATCCTCTGGACACGTGGTAAAACCTACTACACCAGTCACTTGCTTTGCCTCTTTAAGGAGTGCTTGTGAGACACCCTTCCATTTAAAGACACCAACTTTTTTCTCCTGGCTTCATTTATAGCAAGAATGTCAAGATTTATCTGATTCAACTCCTCTAGCTTGATTTTTTGATAAGGATCTCACATTAGAACTGGATCAAATTAAATTTTCTTGACTAGAATACTAGATAGCAATTGTTCTGGCTGAAAAAAATATGTAATTGATAAATAGAATTATCTGGGGGGAGAATAATGGTTCACAAAGTTTTCCCTCATCAATGTATGGAGCTGAACTTCAGTTACTGAAATTTATGACAGTAGAGAACAAGACTTATCAGATTCTGCCATGTTGGAAAGACTTTGAGTTTAAACCTAGTAATAAACCGTCTGTTTTCTAAGAACCAACTTTGTTAATTGCAGAGGGGCACATCATTAGTATACTGGTCACAACTTAGTGACAACATTGTCTGTGACAATGAAGAAATGAAGGGAAATGAAGAAAACTAAAAAAAAAAATGTTCCTGAGTTCTTCATAGCTTCTACATTAAGGAATCAAAAGGCTTGGAATATGATATTCAGGAGGTCAAAGGAGCTAGGATTAAAATCAAGAATCACTGGGGCGGCTAGGTGGAGCAGTGAATAGAGCACTGGCCCTGGAGTCCAGAGGATTTAAGTTCAAATCTGGTCTCAGACACTTAACTCTTTCTAGCTGTGTGACCTTGGGCAAGTCACTTAATCCCAATTGCTCCACCTTCCTCCCTCAAAAAAAAAAAAACAAAACAAAACAAACAAACAAACAAACAAAACCAAGAATCACTTACCCAGCAAAACTGAGTATAATGCTTCGGGGGAAAATATGATCATTCAATGAAATAGAGGACTTTTCAAGCACACTTGATGAAAAAAATCAGAGCTGATCAGATAATTTGACTTTCAAATGCAAGAAGCAAGGGAAGCATGAGAAGGTAAACAGGAAAAAGAAATAATAAGGAACTTATTAAAGTTGAACTATTTAGATCCCTACATGGAAAAACAATAATTGTAAATCATGAGACTTTTCTCAGTATGAGGATAGTTGAAGGGAATATATATGTATATATACATGTATGTATATATATATATGTAGGAGGGTATATTTGTGTATAAATATATATGTGAGTGTGTGTATATGTTTGTACATGTATGCATAGGGGGCAAAGGATCAGTTGCATATGAAGAGATGACATCTAAAAAATAAAATTAAGATGTTAGAGAGGAATTTATTGGGAGGAGAAGGGGAGAGATAGAATAGGGTAAATTATCTTATATAAATTAGGCAAGAGAAAACTGTTACAATTGAGGAGAAGAGATGAAAGGTGAAAGGGAATGGTTCAACCTTACTCTCATTGAATTTAAGTTAAGGAGAGAATAACATACACATTCAATTGGGTATCTTACCCTATAGGAAAATAGGGTGAAGGGTATAAGAGGGGGGATGATAGAAGGGAGGGTAGATTGGGGTGAGGGTATTTAGAAGAAAACAGCTTTGAAAATGGACAGGGTCAAAGTAGAAAATAGAAAAAGTTGGGGTCGGGATAGGATGGAGGGAAATATAGTCAGTCTTTCACAATGTAACTACTATGGAAAAATTTTATGTGACTACACATGTACAATTTATATTGCATTGCATGTCCCCCCAACAGCAGTGAGTGAGGAGGGATGAAGGGAAAGATTCTGGAAATCAAAATTTTCAAGACAAATTAAAAAAAATGATTTTTACATACAACTAGGAAATAACATATACAGGCACTGGGGCATAGAAATCTATCTTGCCCTACTAGAAAGTTAAGGAGTGATGGGGGAGCATATAAGAGAGAATAGATTCAGGGAAGGGATATTCATTAGGCTAGCTATCTTTGGCTGGGCGGTAGGGGAAAGATGAGGATAAAATTTGTCATTCAAAATCTTGTGTAAAAAATTTTGAAAACTCAAAATCAATAAATAAATTGAAAAAAAAACACTGACATGGCTCTTAGATTCATCTATTCATTTTAACACCTCTCCATTTTAATCTGACCTAATCTCTCTTCACTGAGGTCCATACAGAGTCATACTGATCTATATCTTGCCACTGAACCCAGGTGGCTCTGGAGGAGAGAGTGCAGTTGGTGATTTTGAACAGTCCTCCCTCACTTAAAAGGAATTCACTTGCAAGTCCTGATATCACCTCCCTGATGTCATAGTCCTCTTCAAGAACAAACTGCCCCACTGGGGGAACAGGTGGCTGGTTCCAATTGGGCAGTAAAACTCCTTCCTTCCTTCCTTCCTTCCTTCCTTCCTTCCTTCCTTCCTTCC
>NW_027186457.1:15941174-15962997 GCF_028583685.1 Petaurus breviceps papuanus | reverse complement strand
CTTCCTTCCTTCCTTCCTTCCTTCCTTCCTTCCTTCCTTCCTTCCTTTCTAACTTCTTTCCCTCCTTCTTTCCTTCATTCTTTTCTTCCTCCTTTCCTCACCTCCTCCTTCCCTCATTCCTTCCTTCCCTCTTCTCTCTCCTTCTGTTCACATAAGGAATTATATCCTGAGCTGTGGGTCCTCTGACCAAAGGAATATACATTTTAATTGTTTTAACCTCACAAAATATATTGTGGTTTGTAGGGCCAAGTTTCTTTTTTAAGGACCATCTCTTAAATTCAAATCACTCTCGTTCTCATTGATTGGTCAACAATGGGTTTCAGCCAAAGTCCCACTTGGTTATTGTTTGATCTTTGATAGTTTTGAGTGTAAATATTAATTCTTTCTTTTCAGGTCAGAAACCCTGAGGGTCTTCACCTCCCAGGCTGATTTTTTGTTTGTTTGTTTTTGTTGTTTGTTTGTTTGCTTTTTCACTAGGTAAAAGAAACCATTCTTTTCCTCATTTCTTACCTAGCTTTACTCACTGAATGGTCATTGCCTCAGCCAAACTGAGACCTGGAAAACACCTTAGCTTAAAAAGGTCAACATCTTCTACTGCATGCAGGGATATATCTAGTCACCCTGATCACCACTTGTCCTGGATACAGATGGCTCTGGAGGAGCAAGGAAGGCTGGTGACTTTTCACAGCCCTCCCATGCAAATCCAATTCACTTGCAGGTCATGGTATCACCTTCCTCTTCAAGAAGAAAGGACAAAAAAGAAACGAATGAACGTGTCTCACCATTCTGTCTGTCTGGTTTAGTTACGTGGTTATTCTTTGCATGATTATGTAGGCATAAAACTAGTAACTTAAAATGTAACTCTATTATCTGGGGTCTCACTTCAGAGCTATCATTATTCTGCCTGTGTGGGAGGAAATGATCAACTGGTTTTGGTTACATTTGTACAAATGGAGATTCATTGAATTTTTCTAAAGGCAAGGAGGCTAGGGTATATTGTTTGCTATGTGAATATGTGACAAAATATTTATATGATGCTCAGAGAATGAAAATATTATTTATAGAGTTTCATGGAGCTTATAGAGACAGCATGGAGTAACAGAGAAAGCATAAGACTGGGAGTTAAAAATACTAATCTGGGAATGTCGGCCCAGCTAAAGCAACTCTCTTCCAAGCAGGGTCACTGCATTGCCTCACTTATTAAATGAAGGGGTTGGGATGGCTGATATCTAAAGAGCATTCAAGTTCTCATGTTCTGGGGATCTCTACCTTGGGACTTATAGCTATAAAGGAAAACAGCTTGAAAAAAGTGTGAGCAAGAAGGCAGCCTTGTGTTTCAAGCCTTCTTAGTTGCTATCAGCTAGACTTCATTACAACAAAGGCATAGTTCAGAGGAAGGCCCCATCACCAATCCTCAATGTAGGGTTTCTGAAAAGATAGGAACGACTGTGCCCCAAAAAGGGTAGGAGTGAATGGATGGGAGGGAGTACCAACTTAGATAACATTAGAATCTATTGAAATATTTGAATACACAGAGGGTGTTATGTTTGACAAATGAAATCAAAGTCTTATTCAAAATACCTTGTCTACAATTTGTGATCTTAAAGATTTACTTATTGCCCTGAGAGGTTAATTCTGCCACCCCACCCCACCAGAATCACAAAGGACATAATTGCCATAGGCAGATCCTTCCCAGAGATGAAGGGTTTAAGGGTAAGGTATTATCAATTCCTTCTCCAAAAATCATTTTTAAACATCAACTTTAATATGTTGCCTGAAATATCACTTTGCTTTTCTTTGAGAGACATATGTTGTTTTCCTTGCAGTGGAGGTGGGCCTACATATAGGTTAATGATTTTAAACACTGATATTCCTTAAAAGCATGCAAGTCAGATTACCGTTTGGGAAAATAGGCCATGAAATGATTTACTTCTGCCAGTCCTCTGTTTCTTCCATTATAATCACAGATTAGTTTAGGTACTGAAAAAATGAATATGAAAAATAATCATCACCTGAGTGACTAAATCTGAGCTCAGAATGAAAAAATGTATCTTTTCTTCTTCTTAAAGAATGTCCACAGGGTTCTGGCCATTCTTTTCCTAGGACAAAGGAAGCGTTTGATGGTTTCCTTTAAGATTGTTGATGATTAAAGGATTTCAAGAATACTGTGACTAGCTCAGTGTTGAAATGTCTAGTATTAGTTTATTGTGAAACAGATCTCCTATTCATCAAGGTTCTAAAAAAAAAAAGAATGACTTCCTAATCTTTTACCATAGCTTATAGCCCTGCATGATGGGGGATGACAGGAATGGGGGGAAAGGTGAATTTGATCTCTACTTGGGTGATCATAGGAAAAACACAATCTCTGTTTTTCAAAATTCTCATTTTCAGAGCTTAATCAAAATGTCAGATGACAGAAATGAGAAAATTTCAAATTGAGGAAAATTTCCACAAATTTTAGACTAATTTTCCAGGCTGGAAAAACTGCTTGTGGTCCCTCCTCTTCCTTTGAAATTATAGTTAAGTAGGATTCTCTCTTGCCCTCTGGAGTTACATATTCTTGGATGAAGCCTCCTCATCTTTTGGGCCTAGGAATCTGACAATGAGGGATCATAGAAGCAAAGATAGAGAGGTAGAAGGGACTTTGGAGGCCATCTAATATGACCTCTGTTTTGTAGAGGAAGAAACTGAGGCTCATGAATATTATATGATTTCTCCCAGGTCTCTATGACAGGCATCTGAGGTGAGATATGATCCCATGCTTGAGTCACTATGAGATATGATCCCATGCTTGAGTCACTATGAGATATGATCCCATGCTTGAGTCACTATACTTTTTATTGTAGCATGTATCTGACTAGAAACTGACTAGAAAAAAAATGAAGGGAACAAACAAAAAAATATCTGTCACATTAAAGTCTCCTCTTGGTTTTCTATTGTTCTTTCCTCAAATCTAAAGAAATACAGAATAAATGTCACACCAAAGAACCTTAAATCAGCAACCCAGTTCTTCATCCATGCATGACTAGGAAGTGATGGCCAATAGAACATAACCAAGGTACAAATTCCCCAATACACATGCAGCTTTCAATTAAAATATATATAGCTTGATTCACTTGGGCACGTTTTAGAAATGTTAATACATATCCAATATCATATCCACCAACACAATTCACAGGAATTCAATTGTTCCATAAGCAGGAAATGATACCTGTCTTCCTTCACAATTATAGTTTTAGTAACAAGTGAAAAATCACATGAGAAAACTGCTACTCTATCCTGATCCCAAAGGTAATTCTTAAAAAACCTTCAGAAATCCTTTTATTTAAATATATGTGAGAATATGGATATGAATATGTGTGAATACACACAGATATATGTATGTATCAGCTATATGTGTATATATGTATATAGGCATTCTATTTGTTATATACATAGATATAGATGGATGCATACATGTGTATGTATACACATATATGCATATGTGTGTGCGTACACACATGCATACTCGCATACATGTAATAGAATGCTTGTTGCAGTTTAGACAGGAAGTAAAGGTTTGACTCTGCTATGCCCACAGCTATTAAAAGATTATATTTTAGTTGAACAAATCTCAGAGAATCAACTAATTTTCTAATGCTATTTCTGAGAATTCACAACCTTAAGAAATAAAAGCAAAGGACAAGATGGTTTGAATCTATTTTACTCTTTTACTTACTTATGTCAAACTGATATTGGCACATAACACAATTTCAGAAAGGTTGTGATTTCATCTGGGCTCACAAAACTAGTAAATATCAAGGACAGGATTTGAACTTCCTAATTCCAAGTTCAGCATTTTATCATAATCACAATGACCATTGTATAAATATTATAATATAGTACCTACTAGGTGCTAGGGACTGTGCTTTACAAAACCATAATTTTCCACATTATCTCTTTAGTACACTCAGGGATCTTTTAATTAATTCTTAGAATTACAGAATTGGGGGTGCAGAGCAGATTACATTCTCAGCTCACGTTTTGTTAAAAAAATCCATATAATAATATAAATATATCCATATAAACAAAATTCCATATCCCCTTCATTTCTCAATATATCCCCCACCCTTGCTTGACTCAATAAGCCATCTACTCTAACAATTTTAATGAAAAAATATTAATTAAAAGCAAATAATTTATCTGTAAGTAAAAGCAATATTTTGAGCCATAGTTCCCACTTCTTTAAAGAAAGAAAAAAATGATGCTTTTTACAAACTCTTTTCTAATGGCAGTCACATCACTTTTTACAAGGAGAAAATTCCTGCCATTCTTGGAAAATGTCAGCTACAAAAGGGTAGGTACCAAGTTTTAATCTAAATTTTATAATAGCCAGCACAAAAAAGGGTATTCTGAACATAGAAAGTATTTAGCAAATATGTAGTGAAATCAATTGAATAGAATGGTCAAATTTGGTTTTAGTGACTGCAATCATTATTCACCACAATTTCATACCTAACTGTTCGAAATGTAAGATAATATCCTAGAGTTTAAAGATTAAAAGATGATATTTAATTAAAAATTAAGAGTTTCATATAGAATAAATGTCTGAAAATGGTTTTGGAATTAATACATTTCATATTTTTGCAACTACTATCATAAATAGCAGCTTCCTTTCATAAAGTACAGTAGTGTCCTTTAAATGTGATAAATAATTATACCTATGATGACTCCTAGAAAATGAGGGCCATACTCTGAATGTTCTTATCAAAAGGTCTAGGAAAGTTTGGATATAAAATTAATATTAAATTAAGAAGTGCTATGATTCCATTGGGTCCTTGAAAGTAAGCTTCATTTTTTTTCATTGTGGTAGCACATCAAATTTGGATAAATGCTAACATGTCAGTAAAATATGTGGAAAATTAAGCTAAGTAAGATTTTCAGGTATTAAATATAAGACCACAGGTGAAGCATAGTCCCAAAGGAAATAATGGATATAGAAATCCAGTGTAAGAATTAAAAAGCTCTTTTAAAAAGACTCTATGTAGAAATTTTAGAATTTTTTTTTCAATTTTATTGATTTCCTTTTTTTATTTTGTTTAAAAAAAACATTCAGAGAATGGGGTCATTAGCTTCACCAAAATTTGTTGGTTCCTTGTCTGTTTTGCTACAGGGCAGGGTTTATTAATCTGAGTTCTGAGAACTTGCATGGGGATAGATAGATAGATAGATAGATAGATAGATAGATAGATAGATAGATAGATAGATAGATAGATAGATACATACATACATACATACATACATACATACATACATACATAGACAGATACATAGATAGATAGACAGACATGTGTATGATGCATGTAAATATATACATGTATTCAATTTAATTGGTTTCCTTTGTAATTCTATGCATTTTATTCCGAAAACATTGTGAGAAGGGGTCCACTGGTTTCAAAGATATCCATGATGAAAAGTAGAAATGAGAACACTTCAAGTAGGGACTTTCATAATGGGGAAATTGTCTATCATTTCTTGCATGTCTAGTGTGTTCCTTGCAAAAAGTAGACACTTAATTCCTATTGAATAAAATTTCTAACAGTTATTGTTATTTTCTATCCTGGTAGAAAAATATATCTTCAATTTTATATTTGTTTGTCCTTTCACTGTTTTCTTTTTTTTTTCCTTCAGAATCTGCCTCTCTTTGTTAGAATCTTTCTTGTATAGGCCTATGGCCAGGACTTTTATCTTCTCTGTGTTAAGCCACTCAAGCCTTATAATTTTTAATGGTTTCTTTGGGACCACAAGGGAACATAACTCTTTCCTTATCAGCATGGTGGACTTGTGAGTCAGCTGACCACCATGCCAAATGGGTATCTCTCTCTTGCTGAAGGACAGATTAAAATAGTCAAAATAAGTATTCCTATACTTTGATAATCATACCTGCTATTGAGTCAGACTTTCCAGGATTGCCACCCTCTATTTGAACTATTGATAGCAGAGAAGAGGGTTAAATTGTGTTTATTGGCTATAGAATCCTGGATTATGGATATAGAAGGAGTTTTAGAGGTCATGGTCTCGTAGAAAGAGGATTGTGTCCTCATGGTACCTTCTCCAAAGACAGCATCAATAATTAGTACCAGACACATGTTCTGGAAGCCTCATTTTCTCATCTATAAAATGAAGGCATTTTAATAAATTACATATTGGATCCCTTCTAGATCTAGTCCAGTAAGATAATGGGTAGAAAACTTCTTTTTGTTTTGTTTTTTTGTGTGTTTTTTTGGAGGGGGGAAGGCAGGGCAATTGGGGTTAAGTGACTTGCCCAAGGTCACATGGCTAGTTTTCTGTTAAGTTGTGAGGCCACATTAGAACTCAGGTCCCCCTCACTCCAGGGCTGGGGCTTTATTCACTCCACCACCTAGCCACCCTGATAGAAAACTTCTTAAAAACTTGACAAAACTTTGTTAACCACTCTAGTGTAATTCTTATCAGAAGCCTGACTCTTTGGGACAATGAGTCATATAACCTCTATTTGAATACTTCCAAGGCATCCCTTACATTTCTGCCAGTATGAAATTCATAATTTTGTTTAGTAATTCAGACTAAATGTCTGCCTCTCTTACTAGCTGAATAACTCGCCAAGTATTTTTTTTGCCTCCATGGGCCTCAGTTCCCTCATCTCTAAAATGAGGGAGATTAAATAGATGCCTTCAGAGATTTCCACAGTCCTAAACATATGATTAAAGATAAACTTATTTAAAGACTCCACCCCAAGGACAAATTATTTTTTTTCAACAGATACCTTCGAAAAAGATATTAATATTGTGCTTATTTGGGGGATATTATAAGAATACTGATGGCCACAAATGGGTGATTAATTATAAAACATAGTAAAAAGTATAATTTTTCCTATTAAAATATTAAAGTTGTTCAAAATTTCTGTTCATGAATAGAAATAAGGCTTCTAGAGATTTTTTTTCTCCTGCAGTTCTAAATATTTAACAAGAGGAATAGTAACTGACATCGAATGGAGTCTTAACCTCAAAGTCAGGAAGACTTGGATATCAGTTACCAAATCTGAAACATATTGATTTTTGATCCTGAACATTTACCATCATTTAATGCCCTGGGCAACTCTCCAAAACTATAGATTTGAGAGGAGGTGCCAATTCTCAATCACAGGAGATTTCTCAAGGGGAATTCCCTAAACCAATAAAATTCTAGAACTGGACACACATGCAAAACAAATACAACAACAATAAGCAAAAGAAAACAAAACAAAAAGAAAGAAAGAAAAAAACTTTTTTTAAGAATCCCATAATATCTTTCCAAGTCTTAAATATATCATATGCTGATATTGTCTTTAGAACAAACTCTGAAAAAGAGATAAACATATTTTGATATTCATGCTTTACTTCAAAGATTGAGGTTATGGAAATGATCTAAGACAATATGTTCCAAAGGCTCTTAATTTTTAAAACACTATTTTAGCACAGTGGATAAAGCATCAGGCTTGGAATCAGGAAGACTTGTCTTCTTGAGTTCAAATCTATCTTCAGACACTTACTTTGTGACCCTGGATTAGTCACTTAAACCTACTTATCTCAGTTTCCTCATCTACAAGATGAACTGGAGAAGAAAGTAGCAAACTCTTCAGTATCTTTACCAAGAAAACCCCAAAGAGGGTCAGGAAGAGTTAGACATGACTGAACAACACAAGCAAAAATCAAAAATGTTGATAGACTCTAAGTGTGAAAATGTTTACTCATAAATAAAAACAATTTACATTAATTGTCCAGGAGTACAATGTAGCTTATCTAGTGCTTTTCTTTATACACACATACATACATACATACATACATACATACATACGTGCACAGAGGCAGAGAAAGACACATACACACACACAGATTTCTACAATTAAAACAATGTGACTTTGGAGACCAACACAACTTTACTATGCTTTCCTAGTGAGCTAGCACAGAAATAGAAAATGCCTTTCACCAATGGTTACCATGAAAAATTGAAAGAAGCATAGCTCAGTAATGCTTTTTTCTCCTGTAGGAATATGTTAAAGCCTCTGTCCAAGGACCCATAAGCATCTTTACTTCATCAGATAATAATGTATCTAGTCTCTACCTCCAAGTTTTCATGTGGGTTCTAGTCTTTCATTATTAGGTGTCTACAGGTCTTGGAGTGTAATTTAAGCCTCAAGAGGTTCAGAGATGAAATTATTATCTTTTCTAATCTAATTTACCAATTTCTCCATTTTTGATACCATTGTCCCAGAACCATAGGTTTAAATGCTGAAGTTCTCTAGAATATCTTTTTCTATAATCATAGTCATCAAATCCTTTTGAGCCATCTTTTACCAATGTCTCTCAGGCCCCCACCTCCCTGTTAGTTTAATTCCCAGGAACACTACATAGTCATGGATAGATATCAACTCATAACTAGATTATGGCATACCATAACTTTATCTTTCATTTTTGTCTCAGAAGTCTCACCATCAACACCACAACATTGTCTTTCACCCATTCTAGCCTTAAGTAATTTCTAATAACAGCCTATTAACCTCTTTTCTATAACAGATACATTTTGTTTTGTTTTGAGCATGAATAGGAGTCATTTGAATATATCAGAAATGAACAAATTACCTGATCAATACAAACAACTGAAAATTTCTCCCAACTACCTTCATTACATGGTCATTATGATAAAAAGTGTTTTATAAATGTGAATAATGACTATTAAATGAGATTCTCCCACTAAAGTAAATAGATAAACCTCACTCTTTTCCTGGCTTTGAATGACGATTCTGCTTAAAACCTGGAATAGTGGAATGCTTGTGTTATTTAGCTATTTTTCAGTCATGTCTGACTCTTTATGACTCCATTTGGGGTTTCTTGGCAGACATTGGAGTTGTTCACCATTTTCTTCTCTAGCTCATTTGACAGATGAGGAAATTGAGGCAAACAGGGTTAAAGACGCCTAGTGTCATAGTTATGTAGTGTCTGAAGCCATATTTGAACTCAGGAAGAGGAGTCTTCTTCACTCTAGGACTAGCACTCTATCCAGTACACCATCCAGATAGACTCTAGAGTGATTACTGCATCTAAAAATATGTTGGCCAGGTTGCTTTTATTTCCTTTCTTTTCTCAACTCTTTCAGAAAACCAGCAAACCAAAGAGCCAGCCTGCATTCTTGGCTACCTTTTAGTCCTCTGCTCCAAAACAAACTTCCCCCTCAGAAAAAGAAAGACCTTAAACAGACTGTTTTAGTTGGTGTAATAAATGGATTGATACAGTAAACATGGCAGCCAGCAATGACAAAGGCAAATTTAGAAACAGACACAGTCAAGGTCATATCAAGCTTTTGTTGAGGTGCCTGATGAGCCATGAAAAACAAACCAAGTCCTCAGAGTTGATTTAATTATCTCCTTCTTCACTTCTACCATTTAGAATTATAAGAGAAGTTTATGTATCAACTTCTCCATGGACCTTTTCCTGATCTACCAATTTCCATTGCCCTATTCCTAACATATGTATGTAATTACATGTGTATGTATGCATGCATTCATGTATGTATATTTATATACACACATTTATACATATATGTTTGCCAGATATGTATATGTATATTTGTGTGTGTGCATTATACACACACACAGCCTTGAGCCTATGTCATTTGTGGAATGGTTTCAGGAACAGGTATTCCTTTGTCAAGAGAAGAAAATACCAGGGGATACAAGACAGCTGATTTCAAATATCTAAAGCACTATAATAAGAAGAATATATTACTTGGCTTCTTGCGCTTTGCCCCAGAGGGTAGAACTAGGAGAAATAGGTTAAATAAAGTTGCTTCATTGGGGTGGGTAGAGGAGAGGGTGAAACAAACAAAACAACAATGACAACAATTACAAATGCCTAGCAATGGGAGTTGTCAAAATGTGCAATGGGCTGCTTTTGAAAGTATTGAATTTTGTCTCACTGAAAGTCTTAAAGAAATGGCTGGATGATTACTTGTTGGGCATGTTATGGTAGCCTTTTATCAATTACAGATTGGTCTACATGACTTCTGGAGTTACTTTTCAAATCTCAAATTATATTACTGCATGTTTCCTGCTTGTGCCCTTCCCCCCACCTACCTTACCACACACCCCCAACCCCCATGTCCCCCTCATCACACACAGCCCAAGAGAAAATAAGGTCTTTATGAGTAGGGTCTCTGCATCACTATTTTTGTGGTAGAGAAGGCCCTTTCTAAAGAAGCCCATTCAACATTAGTCAACTACTATTATTAGGAATTTGTAATTGTTGTTGCTATTGTTGTCATCATTTTACTTTTTTCTCTTCTCCTCCACTCATCCCAGTGAAGCAACTTTATTCAACCCATTTCTCCTGGTTCTACCTTCTGAGTCATATGAGAGTCTTTTGGGTAGAAGTTTGTTGAATGAATAAATATGAATATGACTAAAGTCACTGGAGATCAAAGTAGGCAGAGTTTACCAGAAGTGTGTTAACCAGAGTAAGAAGTGCCCCATCTCGCAGCTTCCTATTTTAGCTAATTATTATAACTACTTTGGTTCTATTGCACACTCCTGAAGGAGTCTAAGTCCTGTCAATATTCTTTAGATTTCTATGTCCTGGGTAAATATCCCAGTTGTCCTCCTCTTAGTTACAGTGTTCTTTTTCAGCACTGAGAATAATAAAATCAAAGAATTTAGAGTTGGAAGTTTGTCAGGAGATCTTCTAAGAAAACCCTCCCTTCCACTCTTTTATAGATACAGAAACTGAGAACCTAAGTGGTTAACTGGATTGACTAATGTCACAGAGTTGTTAAGATGTAGAGTTCTGATGTGAGGATAGGTTTTCTAATTTCAAATCTAACTTTTTTTTCACTCTAGCTGTGGTTGCAGAGATATGATTCTAGTAGTAGGGACTCTAAGTTCTATGGTAAGTATGATGGGATTGTGTGGCTTTTGTTATGGGGGAATATGACTCTATCTACCAAAACTCCTATAGAGTGACTACCCTTGTCTCTGTAATTGACATATTCCCCATTACAGTTAGCTGAGTTTAGGTAAAAGACATTCCTCGCCTCTGTTCATTTGGCAAATGCAAACATGTATTTTGAAATCTTCAAGTGGTACCCAGAGCATGTTTTCCTATAGGAATAATATTACAAATGCCCTATAATCCTATTCTTCAACTATAATATGGGCTAAACAGCTTTGTGAGTTTGATACAGTAGGAACCAAACTACTTTATCTAGTATTATTTTCAAGGGAAAAATTGTTCAATCTTTTAGAAAATCCAAATAATGAAACAATTTATGAAGCAAAATGTTGGGTAATTCAAAGACTATCTCTATTTCAAAAGACAGTTAAAAAAGACTCGGTATTTACATGCTTCAAAGCTTCATACTGAACTGAGAATTTTTTTAAAGAAGCTTCATACTGTACTAAGACTTTTGGACCACCCTGTGCATATGCTATGAATGATGTGCAAAGAAAGTACAGATTGTACATTCCATCAGTTATTCCTAAGGGTTGTAAGGAGAATGGAATTAATCTAACTCACATAATAGTCACATATCTATTTATGAGCTGGAAAAACTGACAACAAAATGTGAGACAATATTTACATGTTAACACCTGTAATCTGTAACAGCAGATGTAAATGTGGTAGATTGCTTCAATGGCTTCAAGGGATGTACACCTGTGTCTAAGCAACATCAATTACTTGATCCATTTCGCTAACAATTTCAGTCTATCACTATTAGAGATGATTCGATATACCTAGGTAGACTTAAATTCAATTTAAATAAAGTCATAAAAATTGTAGACTGAAACTTGGCATTCAGTTTCAGAGAATGAACATGACTACCCCAAGAAAGTAAAAAATTCCCTACATAATCACAAAGTGGAATGTACATGAATTCTCTTTGAGATAGTCCAAACTTTGCCAATGGAAAATCAAACCCTTCTATTGACTCCCTTCATTTTACCTATATATATGTTTTCCTTTCAAAACTCCTTATCATGAATACTCCATTAGAATTAGATGAGACCATTTACCATTCCCACTTTGGTAATTAGTCAATTAACATTTATTAGAAATTTACTATGCACGAAACATCACTAAGCCCTGGTGATACAAAGATAGGTCAAAACATAACATAGCATCACATAGCATTGCATAACACAGCATAACATAATATAACATAACATGGCATAGTACAACAGAACATAGACTAGCATAGCGTCACATCACAACACAAAACAACATAATTAAATTCACATCACATTACTTCAAAATACAACACAATATAAGAATATAAAATGCATACATAACTTCATATCACACCATAGAACCCAAAACAACAAAGCATAACACATAAGTTGAAATCATAACTCAACCTCACATACATAACTTCATACCACAATACAACCCAATAGAATGCAACATAATTGAACATAAGAAAACTCCATGAAAAGATCTCTGTTCTCAAGAAGCTAACATTTTAAGGGGGAGAAATGTGCAAATATGGACAAATAAGATTTACACAGCATAAATTGGGGGTAGTCACAGAGGGAAGGCCCTAAGATTAAAGGGAACCAGGAAAAATTTCTTACAAATGATAGTCTTTATAAAGCTTGAAGGAAATTTATAGGAGTTAGAGGTGAGGAAGGAGAACATTCCAAGTATGGAGGACCAACAGTGAAAATAACCAGTGTCAGGAGAAGGAGTTTCATGTGCAAGGAACAAAAAGGAGTCCATCATTACTGAGTTGCAAAGTATGTGGAAGAGAGTAAGGTTGAAGAAGACAGGTAGGTAGGAAGGAGCCTTGTCACAAAAGAAATTAAAACCCAAACAGCAGATTTTATTTTTTATTCTAGAGGTTAAAAAGAGCCAGGGGAGTTTATTGAATAAGGAAGGGAGAAGGTCAAAGTCACATTTGTAATGGATCAATTTTAGAGCTAAGTGGAAGAAAATGGATTTGAGTGCAGAGAGACTTAAGGCAATGAGACCAACTATCAGGCTACTGCAATAGTCCTGACATGAGATAACAAGGACCTGCAACAGGATGGTAGCAATGTCAGAACAGAGAACAGGGATCGTGAAAGAGATGTTATTAAGTTCATAATAATGAGATTTGAGGATTAATTGGGGAGAGAGAGAGGGAGAGAGAGAGAGAGAGAGAGAGAGAGAGAGAGAGAGAGAGAGAGAGAGAGAGAGAGAGAGAGGAAGAAGGAGAAAAGAAGAAGAAGAAAAGAAAAAGAACAAGGAGGAAGAGGAGAGAAAGAAGGGGAGAAAAAAGTCAAGAATGATACCTAGGTTATAAGTCTTACTGGGAAGTTTGTGGTATACTTGATAAAAATAAGAAAGGGAAAGGAAAACATTTAGGAGAAATAATGAGTTTCAATTTTGGACATATTGAGATTAAGATGTCTATAGTATTTCTAGTTGAGATATTCAATATGCAGTTGGAGATGCTAGATTAGAGAAGAGGGTGGACAAATAGATCTGAAATGACAATTCATACCACGGGAGCTGATGAGATGACCATGTTGAATACTGTAGAAGGAAAAGAAAGGAGGGCTCAGGATAGAGTCTTGTATGATGCCCATAGTTAGTGAGCGTTGCCTGGAAAGAGTTAAAGAAAAAGAAGAGAGACTCAGTAGACAAACAGGTAAGACAAAACATGGAATGATTCCTGAACTTCCAACTTCTGATGATGTATAAATACAGAGTATTGGGCCATGAGCATTAATAACTATAGACATAAAAAGTTCTCTCATGAAAAGTCAAATGTAACCTAAATCTTGAAAGGAGCTGGGGGTTCCAATAGGGAGATATGAGAAAATATTCCATTCCAGGCATGGGGGATTGATTGTGCAATTGCATGCAAAAAAGAGCTGAAACGTATCAAAAGGGAATAGAGTAAAGAGACAAGATTGTCCGGAACATAAATTGCATAAAGGAAAAATGATGTGAAATCAGTCTGAAAAGGGTAGATTCGAATAAGATTGTGAAGGGTTTTCTATTCTATACAGAGGAGTATGTGCTTTATCATACAGGCAATCGGAAGCCATGGACAATTCTTGAGCAGGGTAGAAGCATAAAAACCACTTCCCTATGTTTCTTTCCCAACAATAACATTTTTACCATCTTAATAGGGATGATGACTAATCCTATGATTTCTTTAATGCAGGGAACTCTTTGCTGAGGGACTTTTTCTACCAGTACAAATTGGCCACTTTTTTGCAAGGAATAATCTCAGATTTTCTTGAAACCCTGAGGTTAAATGGCTTACCCAGGGTTGCATAGACAACATATATATCAGAATCAGGACTTTTATGTGATATTCTTTATTCTGTAAGGAAGGGAAGCACATGATTAAGTCATGATTTAGCCTAAGAAAGCCTTTTAAAAAATAAATGTAGTACCTAATTTTCCAGATATAAGAGCTAAGATTTAAAATAAATCTCGTTCATCCCCATCATTTACAATTCAACTTTCACCTGAGTCCAATCCAAAAATTACTGTGTACTGACAGTGATTGCAGATATTAATTTGTTCCAGATACAGATAATATACATCAATATTTAAGACCCAACACAATCTGTCCACAACCTATCCTTCAAGCCTCATTATATATCATTGCCCTTCCTGCTTGTTCTCTGTGACCCACTGAGACTGGCCATGTCTCTGTTCCTTCCATACAGTTTCACTACATCTCCTGTCATTGTGCCTTTCCAATGTCTGTCCCTAACAGCTAGAATGTACTACCCCCTTACCTCTGCCTCCAAAATCCCTCTCTCATCATAAAACGTAACACAAGTACTATATTCTGAACAAAGTCTTTTTTATCCCTCAATTGCTAATGCCCTCCCTTTTAGATCACTTTATATCTAGTATTATGTATGAGTTTCTATGTATTAAATTTTATACATTATAAGTGTATACATTTTTATATATCATAATATTATCTATTATATTTATATTATATTCCATAATATATAAAATATAATTAATTATATTAATATTTCTATATTATCATTGCTTGTGTATATTTCTATATCCTGCCTTAGAGTGAAAGCTCATTTAGAATCAGAATTGTTTCATTTTTTGAATTTGTATCGCCAGCACCTAAAGTAGGCCCTGGAACATAGTAAATGCTTAATAAATACTTGTTTGATGAACTGATTCCCAATAAAAAATGGTTTAATGAATAAAAGATTTCATCATATTTCATATGATAATCTAAAATTTTGTATGAGGTATTCAGAGATAAGACTGTCAGCATAAACGCAGGGTGATTATAAATGGGGGAAATACCCACAGCTATTATTACAGAATAAAAGGGAAAGTGGGACAGCAGCAAAAAAAAAAAAAAGTAGTTTGTAGAGAAACAAGAAGCAAGAGGTAATCAAACCATCAGGGGGAAGAGTGTTGGCTTTGAATCTGGACAAATGATTTGCAAACAGTTCTATATCAAAAAAGATGCCTGAAATTCTGGCCCAGGCTCCATTGGCTATTTTGGTTAATTTGTCAAAATGTTTGTTTGTGACTGGAAACCTGTGTGTGTTATCAGCTGAGAAAGGACAGAGAAATTCACAGGATATCTTCTGGTGTGGCAGCTGGACTCCATCTAGGCTCACCACTCAACAGGGATGCATTCTTTTCCATTTAATCTCAATGTCTCTGCATGATAATCTTCTGGCCTAAATCATTTAGGAAAAATATTTACAAAACGCACATATAGCAACATTGTGATGTGGGGCTAAACAAGATGGAACTACAATTGAACTTAGATATAAAAATGGGTCACCAGATCATTTGGGATATTTTCTGTATTTTTTTTTCAATTATTTCAAATACTCTGTTTGAAAATGTGCTGCATTACATAACGACTTATGCATAACCTATGTCAATTTGCTTGCCTTCTCACTGGGGGGGTTTAGACTCAAAATTTTAAAAAAGAATATTAAAATGGTTTTTACATGTAATTGAGGGAAAATTAAATAAAAATCAATTAAAATATTCCTTTCACACTTGAAAAATGTAGTCATGACTAGAAAGAGAAAATAAAATTGGTTTGGCAGTTTAAAAATCATTCAATTTTATTTCTTGGCAGAACCATAGGAGAAAAATTAAAGTAATTTTCCAACATCAAAGAAATTATTACATCTATAAAAGAAGAAACTCAGGGGAAAAAAAAGGAATTTTCCAGATTATATATACAGATACGGAAAGAAGCAAGTTTTAAAGGTCAAGTATTGGGTTCTTATACTTTTGTTTAGTTCATTCATACCCTTATGAATTTCAATAAATATTCATGATGGTAAAGAACAAATGTAATATTTGCCATTTTTTAAAATTTTTTACAGCTTTTAGACTGTTTTTCACTTAAAATTCATACCTCTATCATTTTCCTTTAGAGTCTTACTTTTCCAATCTTATTACACTCTTTGCTTCCCATATTCTCTATGTTCCAAACATGTTAGCCTAGTTGCTAGTCCTTATTCATGACATTTTCTCTCCCATCTCTTCTCCTTTGCTTAGACTGACTCCCAATACCATAATAATTTTCCTTCCAATCTCCAGTTCTTAGAATCCATAGCTTTATTTTCACATTCAGCTCACCTTCCAGCTCCCCAATAGGCCTTTCCTTCAGCCACCACCTGCTAGTCCTATCCCTTTTAAGGCTACTTACCATCTTCTTTGCATTTATCTTACAAATTTTGGATTACAAATATGTCTACTCCATGAGAACAGGATTCCTTGAGAACAGAGATTGTTTTTTTTGTTTCCACTTATTATCTCCATTTTTTAGCCCAGTGACTGACACATAGTAAATACTTATTAAATGCTTCTTGACTGAGATATTGATAAATCTGGGTAAAGAAATTCCTTCTATAAATTCAGATTTGGAACTGCTCTGCAATTTAAAGTCTTAGAATGCCTGGGACATTGGGTGCCATGTATGTGAAATTACTCAGGATCACAAAACAGAATCTGTCAAAGGTAGATTTGAAACGAGGATGATCTTTTGAGACTATGGCATTATCTCCAATATTAGCTGCCTGTCATTTGATACGTGATAATCTAGTACTAAAAGAAATTTCAAATATCTTTCATTTTGAAAATTAGGAAATGTTTCTGTAAACATTTACATAATACCTAAAAATAAATTTAAAAACAATATATTTGAAGCTTTAATTTGTATGTTACTTCCAGTGATGACTCAGAACAATAAGCACTGGAAGGTTGCAAGGAAAAATTGAAAATTGAAATAATTTAAGTTTAAAAGAAATTCATGGAACTGAGAGTTGGAACTGGAAAACCCCATGCAGTATTTGGCATTTTCTGTATTAATACAATTTTCTATTCAACTTGATTTTTAAAACTGTTTATTAGAAAACTAATGTGTGTCAAGTGCTATCCTAATAAATTAGCAAGAAAAAAAATGGAGTTCTTGCATTCTAGTAGATTACATTTAATTAATTAGAAACAATATGTACAAAAAAGGATTGAGAACAAAAAATTCTATGTGTGTATACAAGAATATATATATATATATACATACACTATTTTATAGGTGTATATGAGTATGTGTATAGAGAGAGATACACAATATATCTGTGTATATGTATTATTTTTTGTGTGTGTGCATATATGTATGCATATGAATATACATGTAAGTATATGTATGTGTGTATATACGTGTGGGTACACAATACATATACACACAATATAGGTAGCACAGTTATTTTTTAGGGGGAAAATTAAAAACTAAGGAGACCAGAAAAGGTCTCCCATAGGAGGTGATATTTGAAATACCTCTTGAAGGGAGATAGGAATTCTAAAACTCAAAGGAAAGAAAAGAATATATTCCAGGAATGGGGCAGAAGTTGTACAAATGCAAGAGAGAGAGATGTAATGCTATATATGGGGAACAACAGCCAGACAATTTTGGCTGAAACATAGAATGTCTGATGAAGTGTAAAGGAAATATAATGTGAAATTCATCGGGAAATTGAAGTTGGAGCCATATTGTGAAGGCCTTTAAATAACAGATAAATTTGTATTTTATCCTATAGGATAAACTATAGGTAATAAGGAAGCATTGAAGTTTCTTCAGTAAGGGAGGGATATATTTCATCACTGCAAGTTACTGCATTTTCTTTTTTTTTTGGTCATTATTATATTAATTTGTTTACTTTTAATTTACAAGATTCAATTAGAAAATTCCTTGAGTTTCAAATTCTGTCCCCCTCCTTCCCTTCCCCTCCCCTCATGGCAGCATACAATCAAGAATAGGATCTGCAAATACTTTCACATTAGACATTAGTGAGGTTATCAAGAAGGATTGTGTCAGATGGAATAAAAAATCGTAAAGAGGAAATAAAACCAAACAAGAAAAAGAAAAAGATCAGATAGTTTGCTTCAATCTGGATTCAAACTCAGTTCTTTCTAGTCCTTTCTCTGGATGCACATATTTCTCTCCATCATGAGTCTTTTGCGATTGACTTATATCACTGCATTGCTGAGAAGAGTCCAGTCTATCAAAGTTGGTCATCACACATATGTTGTGTCTGTAATTGTGTACCAAATTCTCCTGGTTCTACTCTTCTCACTCAGCATCAGTTCATATAAGCCTCTCCAGTTAATATGAAGTTCATCTGCTCCTTGTCTCTTATAGCACAATAGTATCCCATTGCATGCATATACTATAACTTGTTCAGCCATTCCCCAATTGATGGGCACCCCCTTAATATCCAATTCTTTGCCACCACAAAAAGAGCTGCTATAAATATTTTTGTACATATGGGTCTTCTTCCTACTTCTATAATCTCTTTGGGATATAACCATACAAGTGGTATTGCTGGGTTAAAGGGTATGAAATTATTTATTGCCCTTTGGGCATAATTCCAGATTGCTCTCCAGAAAGGTTGGATCAGTTCACAACTCCACCAGCAATGCATTAGTGTTTCAATTTGCCCACATCCTCTCCAGCATTTGTCATTTTCCTGGTTTGTCATCTTGGCCAATCTGGTGAGATGTGGTACATCAGAGTTGTTTTGATTTGCATTTCTCTAATCAATAGTGATTTACAGTATTTTTTCATATGCTTATAGATATCTTTAATTCCTTCCTCTGAAAACTGCCTTTTCATATCCTTTGACCATTTATCAATTGGGGAATGACTTGTATGCTTATAGAATTGACTCACTTCTCTGTATATTTAGAAATGAGTCCTTTTACAGAGACATAGTTTATAAAAATTCTTTCCCAATTTCCCATTTCCCTCTTAATCTTGGTTACCTTGGCTTTGTTTGTAAGAAGTTTTTCAATTTAATGTAATCAAAATTATCTATTTTGCATTTTACAATGCTCTCTAATTTTTGTTTGGTCATAAAGTCTTCCCCTCTCCACAAATCTGACAGGTAAACTATTCCTTGTTTTCTGAGACTGCTTACAGTATCAACCTTTATAGCTAGATCATGCACCCATTTAGACTTGATTTTGGTATATGGTGTTAGGTAATGGCCTATGCCCAGTTTCTGCCATACTATATTCCAATTTTCCCAGCAGTTTTTGTCAAATAGTGAGTTCTTATCCCAAAACTGTGGTCTTTGGGTTTATCAAACAATAGATTACTACAGTCATTGACTGCTGAGTCTCGTGTACCTAATCTATTCCATTGATCCACTCCTCTATTCCTCAGCCAGTACCAAGTAGTTTTGATGACTGCTGCTTTATAATAAAGATTAAAGTCTGGTATAGCTAGTCCACCATCCCTAGCATTTCTTTTCACTAATTCCCTTGATATTCTGGATCATTTGTTCTTCCAAATGAATTTTGTTACTATTTTTTTCTAGCTCTATAAGGTAGTTTTTTGGTAAATTGATTGATATGGCACTAAATATATAATTTAATTTAGGTAAAATTGTTATTTTTATTATATTAGCTCAACCCAGCCACGAGCAATTGATATTTTTCCAATTAGTTAGATCTGACTTTATTTGTGTGAAAAGTGTTTTATAGTTGAGATCATATAGGTCTTGGGTTTGTTTTGGTAGGTAGATTCCCAAATATTTTATAATGTCTACGAGGTTACTGAATTTTCTATCCTTAATGTAACCTAATATAGAAATGTCCTTGGTTTATAAAATCTGCATTGATTAGTATAAACCCAAATATGGAAAAAAATGTAGTAAAACTACTACTATTAATAAGCTTTAGGTGATAAGAAGCCTATCCTGATACAATCAGTTCATGGCTGGAAAGAAACTGAGAGCCACTGGGCCTCTAAAATGTGACAAACAGTATTTGAAAGTAATAATAGGTGGTTTAATATCATTAAACCTCTTCTATTTAGTTTGAATACTCAATTTTTTGTATCTATACATGTAACAACGCATTTGCACCTTGCTTTAGCGTGTATTTGACAGCACTACCTGCTTCTGTGTCAAAACTCTTGTTATGTGTCTTTATATGTACACCCTTCCCCATTAAAAAAAAGAATTACTCAACTGTCCTAAAAGCACAGAAAGTAGTTAATGGTGTCACCCAACATAGTGCCATCAACTAATTGGGTAATATCATGAGAAAAAGTTTATTTACATTGTTTCTATTAGAGATTGCCTTTTAGATAGAGCAGCAGGAATAGCGTAAGTATAAGCTTTAAAACACTTTTTAATCTTTATTTTTCTCTTTGACAAAATTTCAAAGTATGTTTGTTATTTTATTTTTAATTCCCTTTCATCAGTTTTAGAACTATCCCATGTTAAGATCACTCAGATCATTAAAATTAGCTCTGATGGTCCAGGGACTTGGATGATACATCACGTCTCTGGGACTTTTGTCTGATAGGATAACTGCAGCAAGAGTTTGAATCAAAAACAAAGGGGAAAAAAAAATAAGACCAACATGCAAGATTCTCTCTCAAAAGGAAATGCTTTGTCTAGATCCTGCTGATAAAGAGGCACTCATAAAATGTCCTGCAAAGCTAAGTCCAGTTTAAGCAAGTCCCTTTGATGGAAGCTGGATGACACTTGAGTTAGCTGCTGTTCTTAAAGACCACTTGAAACCAAGAGGATACAAAAATGAATAGCAAAAATCAGTAAGAAGAGAGCAGGTTGAGAAACGAAGTGTTAATAAATATCAGTATCTAATTAAGGATGAATGTACGTGTAGAAAGTTCAAGGGGGGGAAACCCTACAGCAAGTATAGTAATCCCTAAATGCAGCAGGGTTAGGTTATTTTGGCTGATAAATTTCCGGAATCCTTAGCATTTTATATATGTTATTTCATTAGATCCTCACTTCAATTCTGTGAGTTAGATTCTATTAATATCCTATCCTAAAGGTGAGTAAACTGAGTCTGAGAGAGGTTAAAGTGACTGGCCCAAGGATACATAACTAGAAAGTGTCTGAGGTAGGTTCAACTCAGGACTTCTTTATTCCAAGGTCAACACCCCTTTCACTGAATCAGCTATCACCTCCTTTATTTTTCAGAAAATGGAAAAAAAAAAAACAAAACAAGATCCAGGGCATCAAAGAGACTAATCAAGGTCACACAGAAAGCAAATGGCCAGTCCAAGATTTACATTCAAAGACAATTTTCGTTCTACTACACTGTGATTAAGGATCTGGTGGAGATATTAAAAAGATCTTCGATGTTGGGTAAAAAAAAAAAATCTTCTTAAATTATATTATGTGTGTGTTTCTTCTCCGCTTTGTTCTTCTTCCCTCTCTCCTTCTTTCCCTCCCTCCCTCCCTCCCTCCCTCCTTCCCTCCTTCTCTCTTTCTCTCTCTCTCTCTCTCTCT
>NW_027186457.1:15939939-15941074 GCF_028583685.1 Petaurus breviceps papuanus | reverse complement strand
TCTCTCTCTCTCTCTCTCTCTCTCTCTCTCTCTCTCTCTCTCTCCTTAAGCCTAAAAGACATAAAGACAATGTCTTCCTCTTTCCTCTTAAGAATCTTCTGGCTTTTTTTTGTTTGTTTCCAGGAGTCTCTATAAGAGGTTTCTAAGTGCTGCAACCACACAGACACATTTAAATAACAATGGTTGAAATACCAAACAATAAAATCCAGTAGTCTCAAGGTTAATGGTGACATATTCCACCTTTAACTTCCGTCACCTCAATAAGGAAAACATGCCCTGAGGTATTCCAAATGAAATACCAGGCTTACCAGTAAATTGTAATGAAAGCTCCTTTAGAAACAACTGAGTGCACCCCTATGAAAATCAATGAAGTCAATATGCCTTTAAAAAAATAATCGTGTTTGTAAATCCACTTACATTACAATCTATGAATTCCAAATTCTCAGTGGCCTGTAACTACATTTCTGTTATTATGTTACCACCAAAGTATCATAAGTATATTAATATATTACAACTATGAAATGTTTCATTATTTTCTTAACTACAATAGTGACTTTTATCTTGATTCCTTTTCTCTTTCTGTTGACTCCGAAAATATCTCAATTTTTGAGATTGACCTTTGCTGTTTCATCATCCCAGTAACCTTAGCTCATAACCTTGTATTCATCATTCTCTTATTCCCAAGGCAAATCAAACAATAATTTATTAAGTGCCTACTAAGTCTAAGGCAGAAATTATACCCACCATGTGTGAGGCACTGTACTAAGTACTGTGAAAAAGAAGCAAATTACAGTCCCTGCCCTCGTGGGGCTTAAAATTTAATGGGGGAGACAGTGAGCAAACAATTACATACCAAGAAATCTATATACATATTTTTGTTTTTGTTCAGTACTGTCCAACTCTTCATGACTGTGTGGACCATGGGCTTTTCATTTCAAGGTTATTGTAGTGCTTTGCCATTTCTTTCTCCAATGAAATAAGACAAAGAGAGTTTAAGTTCACACAGCTAACAAATGTCTGAGGACAAATTTGAACTCAGTCTTTTTGAGTCTGCGCTTAGAGCTCTAGCCACTGGACCCATAGTTGCCTATATATATATATATATATATATATATATATATATATATATATATAT
>NW_027186457.1:15794290-15939929 GCF_028583685.1 Petaurus breviceps papuanus | reverse complement strand
ATATATATATATATATATATATATATATATATATATATATATATATACACATATACATATATATACATATGTATATATATATGTATATATATGATTAATTAGAAATAGTTTAAAGTGGGAAATGGAGGAGATGACATACATCTCATAAGTTGATAAAACCTGCTATTGCTAACTCCAAAATATTTCTTACATGAGCACCCTCCTTCTATACCCACTGTAAATCATTCTAGTTCAGGTCATCATGTCTCCTTCCCCAGAATATTAGAATAGCTTCCCAGATAATCTTCCTGCCTCTAATATCCCTGTCCAGTTCATTCACCACCCTTAAGTCTGAGAACAGAAAGTATGGGATGTTAAATGTCCTCAAATGTCTGAAGATCTAGTACAAAAATGAGCCTGTGACACCTTTTCTTTCTCCCCAATGCAAAAAAACAAGGAGTTATGGGTAGAAGTTGAAGAGAAGCAGATTTAAATTTGATGGACTGTATGACATCTAAACAATGAAAGCCATGCAAAGTGAAATAACTCAAATCAGGATGCAGTGGGTTCTAGTTCTTGGATCTTTCCTTTTGGATGACCATTTGTTACTAATAGTATAGAAAAGATTCCTATGCAGATAAAGCAAGTACTACTTACCATCTGAGATGTCTTCCATCTTATATTCTGTGACTGCTGAGCATATTAGACTACTAGTCAGCATAATTATTTATTCAACTTAAGAATATTCTCTTACATCTGTTTTCCCAAAGGATAACTAACCCTCATGCAATAATTCAATGGCATATTATTTTTTCCCTCAAGGAAGTCTCCCATGAGCCTTGACCTGGTAGTTTAAATTAGCAGTGATGATAAATCTCCAGGGGAAATTTCATTAATTTTTCAAAACGCTTCTTCATACATTTGTTCTAGGGCCTTTAAGCACTGGATTATTTTATGAGTAAATAAATACTGTTCTTTGCTATCTTATTAAGCCTACTTCAAACTTTTTCCCCTCATAATATACTACAAAACGTGATTCTCATTTGCCAAGTATTTAAGAATGGCTGTGCCTCCCCACTTAATTATCTGACGAGTGAGAACAGCAAATCTTTCACAATCCTTATGCAAACAGGAAAGATGTGTAGGTATTCCAGTTTTGTGTACCTATACCAAAATTATCAATTAGAGATGATTGGGGTCTGGGGATGTTCAAGAAGAATTAGCCCGTCTAGTGTAAGGGGTTGCTACACTCATTTCAGGGCTGCTCATCTACCTTTGGTGTCCACCTCTCACCAAACTCCCACCAGTGGCTCCTAGAAGATGTAGTATGCATACCAGTCACATCCCAGTGAACCACCTTGGAAGGTGGGTTAAATAAGTAGAGGATAACTGATGAGCCTCCAATTGTCTGTGTATTCACCCAAAGCACGCAAATTCATGCCCCAGCAGAATGGGTAGATGAGAACAATCTGTTCCAATGGCCATGAAGAAGGCACTGCGGAGCACTTAGAGCTTGTTCAGACATCAAAGACTCCAAGGTTTTCCACTACATCCCGGGGCCAGTACTACTTGTTTTAATGTTTGTCTTGCCACTATAATTTGATGGCACTGGAAGAGATAGTGAGGCCAATGAGTTTGTGCAACTCTGTTTCACTTGAATTCAATTCACTACACACACACACACACACACACACACACACACACACATCGAGACATCACCCCATGATGTCATTGGTCCCCTTGCAAAAAGGACAAACAGCAAATTAGAGAAATTAAATCTGATATTTTCTTTTGTTGTGTTTTATTGTTATCATTTTCTTTTCTAGAAAGAAAATCAATTTGAAGAGCCTCTTGATGTCAACATGAATATCGTTGAATTTAAATATCAAGATATTAACCAAAATATGCATTTTGTAATGTCACTCTCAGTAGGGTGGAAATTTTGATGACTTAATATAAACCCAAGTGATATTCAATACCTTGAAGATGTAGGATCAAAATTAGAAAGTCTGGTGTGCTGTTTGGGAGACTAACAAAAATTATATTATGAACGGGGTATCTAAATATATCCAATAGGAAGGTTGAGTTATTTCTAATAAGAATATAAGACTAAAACAAACTTATAGTTTCTCCCTCTTTCAGTCTATCATTCACATTGCTGGCATATTAATATTGTTCAAATATGTCCATAAAGTCATTATCCTATTCAAGAGCCCACATGAACTCTATTCTCTACCATATCAAGTTAAAATTTCCTCAATCAATGTTCTCAATAATCTGAATATGCCCCTAATCACATTTACCACTACGACCTGGCACCATGGGGCAAAGAGGTAGTGCAGGAGATTGAGTTCCAGGACTAAAGTTAGGAAGATTCATCTTCATGAGTTCAATTCTGGCCTCAGATACTTAACTAGCTGTATGACTGGGCACTTCAAGTTTGACTCAGTCCTTCACCTGGAAAATGAGTTGGAGAAGGAAATAGTGAACCACTCCAGCATCTTTGCCAAGAAAACCTCAAATGGGGTCATGAAGAATTGGACACAACTGAAATAAGTCAATAACACTGTGCTGAGCATGCAGGAAGGGTGTGATAACAAGAACAACAAAAAGGCATCATAAACTGTCTTGAAACCAGCACCTCTTTGGTAGTGAGAAACTGCCCACATCTTGTTCCCTCAGGGCATTTAGTCACCATCCCTTGTGGAATCAGAGTCTTTGGCCCAATAGAGCAGGAGCTCTGGCAGGCATGGTTCTCTCATCAGATCAAGCCACTCACCCCCTCTTTATTTGCCAGTCTCTTCCCCCCGTATGTTAGCCAAAAGGCCATCTCTGGTCCCAATGCTTCAAGACTATACTAAATATTGCACTCTCCTTAAAAACCTCTATTTCCCTGCTGAACTGGAATATACAGTACCTTGAACTTGGCATTCTATTTCTTTCTGAAGTAACATGGGTAAATCTCCAAATCTGGAGTTCATATTTGTGTCTCCATTCTCTCTGAAAATCCTTCTTCTCTCCAGTCTCCATTCAAATTCCACCTCCTCAATGAAATGTTCCCTAATTCCCCCCAAAATGGCAATGCACGCTCGCTCCTTAAGCTACATTAAAAATGTGTTTATCTGCCTATAATCCATTCATCCATCCACCCATCCATTTACCTACCTACCTACCTACCCACTTACCTATATATCTATGTTCATAGTGTATCTTTCAGTAGAATGTAAGTATCTCTAGGACAAATACTGTCTCACTTTAGATTCCTGATACAGTGCTATGCACATAAATAACTGTTTGCTGTGTAATCCTATATGCCTATAGTAGCAAGTACCCCAGGGTGGCTGCTAACACACGTTCTTAGATCTGCTGTGCTAAAGAAAAGCATCTCAAAATAGGTTAACAAGCTTACTTTAATCAAACATACATCGTTTACCGAGTTTAGGGGGAAAAGGTCAACACCCTGAACTTCAGAGTATACAGACAAAAACATTTCAAAATAGTGAAACAGATCAAGGGACAGGCTTCCAAACTGTCCAACCATTACATCAATACCAAATCACATACCAGAGAGGGAAGCATCAACATCTGGCCTTTCAAAGCCGGGGTGGGGGGGTTGGGGTGTGGGGGGGGATCTCAACAATGGCTTCCCAGAGTCTCATCTGATCAAATAACAGAACACTTCTCAAAGTGAGCCCCAAAACAAAGCCTCAAATCAGGGATTATATAGCCTTCTCCTGGCTCACAGAATGTAACAACCTTCTTGACCCACTGCCCAATCAAAAAGTATCTCCTGAGAAACAAGCCTCCCACCACAGGCTCCAGGTACACTTTAGCCTAGGGCCAGGGAAGATCTTAAAAGTTTACATTCCCATTACAATGCCTTAATGATTAATAAAGTTTGTCAGAGTTCTTAAGTCCTCCCAATACCAGTTTCATCTAAAATGAATATTAAATTAAGTGAAGTGTTATCCAAAGGTCAGAAAACTTTTTTTTTAACATTAAAAGACCTGGGTTTGAGTCTTGGTTCTGAAATTTACTTGCATTTTGATACAGAGCAAATCAAGCCTTTATTTATTTAGCTATAAAATCAGTGTAAGAACTCATGCACTGATTACTTCACAGGATAATGTTGAGGATGACACTATATAAATGTTAAGGAGCTCTATAAATGTGAAGTGCTATTACTACAAAAAGGCAGGGTAATGTCAAGTTTTTGTACATGCCGAGATCACCTATCATGAAAGCCCCCTCCTTCTGAAAGAAGACACTCTATGTTCCCCTATCATGGTGGGTGGAGAATGTATAGCTAAAACAGGTTGCATCTTTAAAATTTCCAGAGTAGAACAGTCTCTCTCCTTTTAATGTGGGTTCTTTCCTTTAATGGTGCCAAAAAAAGGGTGAAGGTCACATTCATTCACATGGTGGCTACCATCAATTAATTAGGTAGGAGAAGGACTTCCTTCCCCTTCTTCCTTTTACCTTCTCACTCTGAAAAGCAAGCTAGTACGTATGTTTTGGTTTTTATTATTGCCCTTTTCATTTCTCAGATAGTGGAATCCCAACTGGAGTTGAGCCATGGTAATGTTGCAGACAGTACTTCTGGTAAGATATTTTAGTAGCCAGCCCAGCAGGTAATACTGGAAAAGACAGAGGGCCTAGGATTTGAGCCCAAGAGGAGCTTCGGATTTGGAACTTAGGTAGTAGGAAATGATAGCATATAAAGGAAATAAGTGAGGCTATTTAATGAAGCTTTTCCTCTTCCTCAAAAACTCTTGTAATATGGATTGGAGGGGTGGTGATTATATGCCATGTATTGATAAGTATGTTTGTATATTTATTATCAGACCTTTGAAGTAAATATTCCATCCTAACTTTTAAGTGTTCAAATAGAATTAGGTCACAATTAATAATCCTATCATGATTGCTAGAAACTAGAACCAAGAGCAAAGAGTTTAGGTTGTTTACCCCCACCAGAGAACCCTGGGGGAAAGGTTAACGTTAAAATAACTGACCTTCAGGAACTGGACCCAGGAGAGTAATCGTTGTAGCAACATGATTCCAATTTAAAATATATATTCAGAAAACACTATTTAACTTTTTAAATGCCATGAAGGGCAGGGTATTGGAAGAGAATGACATTGATGCACTGTTAAGTCTGGGATCTGATGTAAAAGATATAGGCCTAAGAACTAGCCATGTTACTTACTACCTATCAAACTTTGGATAAGTCATTTGTATCTTGGCTTCTGAAATTCCTCATTTAAAATTAAAAATTAGGTTGTATTAATTTTAAAGTCCTGCTAGTTCTAAATCTATATGGATCCAATCAATCATTCAAAGATCTTTCATAAAGTTTATATCTCAAGAATAATTCTGATGAAATGTTTAAACATCTAAATGTTGCAGTTTGATTTGATTTTTCCCCTCATTTTAAGAGAAGTGTTTCATTGAAATTGTTAGTTCTAACAATGTACTCAAGATGAAGAAGTGAATAGCAGAAAACATTGGTGAGGTGATCTATTCTTCTAAAAAATCAATTATAAAATTACTTTCTTTTGATTGTAGAAAAAAACGTTCATGGGTTGTGGGTTTAATTTTTAGAGAGGGAAAGGTTAATATATTTTTTTTCATTTTCCCAAGTCAATAAAGGGAAGATAGGAAGATGACCTAAGAGTAAAAAGCCAGAAAAAAAGGTTGCTAAAAGAGAGTGAAAATTTCAACTGTAGATAAGTCAGAATAAAGTCAGATAAATGTCAGATAAAGACAGAAAGAATCACATAGAGACAAATGTTGGTATTGATTTTTTTCCCCACCTAATCACCATTGGTAAATTCTCTATAAGATCTTTACCCCATCCCCCACACATATACCTACTACATATACACAAAAGAATAAAAGGATGATTATATGTGTGGTGAAAGCTGATAGTCTGAATTTGCTGGAAATCACTACTGCAGTTACACAGAGACTAGGAAAAAAAATGTTACTATTTTTCATCCTGAACCATTTTATCACTGCTTTCTGAACTATGCATTGTTCACAGAATTATGGAATTTGCAGCTGGAAGGAAAGCAGAAATCAAGTAGTCCAACTCTGTGAAAAAGACAGATCCCTCTAAATAATACTTGCCAACTGACTTCCAGTGCAGGAAATCTGCAACTTTCCAAGGCAGAAATGCTTCTTTGAGCCAGTGTTGATCATAAGAAACCTATTTTTTTTTCTTTTAATCTTGTAAGATTACTGGCTTTTATCCATTGCTCTTAGTTCTCTTCCCTAGGACAAATAAGAACAAAATTGAATCTCTCTTCCATGTGTTAACCATTCAATATTTGAGGACAGCTATAATGTCCCATTTTTCTCTAAGGTTTCTCTTCCCTGGGCTAAACTATTCTTTCCCTGGAGGATGGTACTGCAAAATATATCTTTGTGATTTTTTTTGGACTATAATGGAAATTTATCAATATTGCTGGGGACCTCTCTGCAACACTTTATAATAGCTCTCTATGTTAATATATTTTGTAATAGCATGGTTGTATGGTTGTAATTATTGCTGCCCTGGTGATGCATCTTGGCAGATTAGTGTAGTAGATATTGGACTTGTAATTTCATTACTTTAGGGAATGATCAAATAAGAAAATCCTCTGCCAATGAAGCTTGTCATCACTTCAACTGAGAGAAGGTAGTCTGAGTCTGGGGGAGTTGCATGGGCACCTAAAAAGTTGACTTTCCCAGGGTAATAGTCAAAAGGTGTCAGAAGTCTAATTGGAACCAATTTCTTCCTAACTTAATCACTAGATCTTTATCAATTCTGTTCAGCTGAATTTTAGCAAAGTAGTGACAGATTCCAAGAATCATCTTCTTCAAACAAGAGTCATATTCTGCTGCTTTGAATAAATCTGCTTCTCAAGAGAAGAGCAAAATTACCTATCACAACACCAGTATCCTCCTGTGGGCTCAAAAACCAAATGGGTAAGACTTTACCTTTAGATCTATCCAAAGAAAGGCAGTCCCAGAACGGAATACATTTTCACTTATTTGAACAAAGCAATGAGAAAGTGTGTGATCTTTGAATAAGTAAGCATCATGTACATGAATTTGAGCATATGTTTTGTAATTGGAAACCATGAAAACAATCAGTTTATTATATCTGTGCTTTTCCTTCTCCTTTTCTTACTGTAATGAATAGATTTATAAGATGCATAATATCTATAAATTTACCAGACTCCATCTTTTAGATAATCATTCAATCTTCATTAAGCTTTTAATTTTAATTTTTAATATGTTCTAAAATCTATAAATGATACATTATTAATTAGCAAAAAATAGATTGTTGGGGCAGCTAGGTGGTGTAGTGAGTAGAGCGTAGGCCCCGGAGTTGGGAGGACCAGGGATTGGTTCCAGCCTCAGACACTTAACACCCACACAAAATAACTGGCCATGTAACATTGGGCAAGTTACTTAACCCCAATTGCTTAAAAAAATAGTTTGTCTGAATTAATTAGAACTTGAGATGTGATACTGATATACAACTTAGCTCTTTTAAGATTTATTGGTACTCATGATTTGGTTTTTTATTAAACTGTTTTTAGTTCTTCAAAAGTTTTCATTTAAAGTTTGAGTTCCAAATTTTATCCCTCCCTCCCCCCTCTCCCCTGCCTGATATGGTAATCAATCATATATAGGTTATATATTTACTACTAAATAAACATTTTCATATTAGTCATTTTTTACAAGACTAGAATGGTTTTCTAAATGAAAGAAAAAAAGGAGAAAACAATATTCTTCAGTCTTTATTCAAACAATATCAGTTCCTTCTCTGGAGGCAAATAGTGTGCTTCATCATTAGTCCTTTGGGATTATCTTGGGTCATTGTATTGCTGAGAATAGGTAAGTCATTCAAAATTATTCATCAAACAATATTGCTATTACTGTGTACAATGTTCTCCTGGTTCTGTTTACGTCTCTATGCATTAATTCATAAAAGCTTTTCCAGTTTTTTTTAAACCATTCAGTTCATCATTCCTTATGTAAAAACAATATTCCATTATAATCATATACCACAGTTTGTTTAGCCATCCCCCAATTGATGGATATTCATTTGATTTCCAATTTTTAGTCGCCACTAAAAGAGGTAGGTGCTATACATCTTCTGCATTAAGGGATCAAATGACTTGGAATATGATATTCTGGAGGTCAAAGGAGCTAGAATTAAAACCAAGAATCAACTGCCCAGTAAAATTGTGTATAATACTTAAAGGGAAAATATGGTCATTCAATGAAATAGAGGTCTTTCAGGCATTGTTGATGAAAAGACCAGAAGTGAACAGAAAGTTTAACTTGCAAATACAAGAAACAAGAGAAGCATGAAAAGGTAAACAGGAAAGAGAAACCATAAGGAACTTATGAAAGTTGTCCTGTTTAAATTCCTGCATGGAAAGATGATATTTAGAATTCATGAGACATTTGTCAGTATTAGGAAAGATGAAGGGAATATGTAAATATAAATATATACATGCACACATATACACACGTATATACATACATACACACATATGAATGTATGTGTGTATATGTGTATGTATGCGCATATATGTATGTGTGTATATGTATATATAGAGGGCACAGGGTAACTTGAATATGAAGGGATGATATCTAAAACATAAAATGAAAAGGTGAGAGAGGAATATATTGGGAGAAGGAGAAAGGGAGAGATAGGATAGGGTAAATCATCTGAAATAAAAATGCAAGAGAAAGCTGTTACAATGAAGGGAAGAACAGAGAGGTAAAAGAGAATGAGTCAACCTTACTCTTATTGGATTTGGTTTAAGAAGGGAATAACATACATCCTCAACTGGGTATCTTACCTTATAAAAAATGGGGGGAATGGCATACAGGGGGATGATAGAAGGGAGGATAGATTGAGTGAGGGGGTAGTTAAAAGCAAATAATTTTTTATTTTTTAGTTTACATCATTCATTTCCAGAAGATTTTGAGTTACAAATTTTCTCCCCAATTTTCCCTACCGACCACCCCAAAACCACATTCCCATTGAAAATCCCCTCCCCCAATCTGCTCTCTCCCATATCTTCCCCCATTCCTCCTTTGACTTTTGAGCAGGGCATGGTGTATCTCTATGCCTCAGTGCCTGTATATTTCATTTTCCAGTTACATGTAAAATAGTAATAATAATAATAATTATATATATATATATTTTTTAACATTTGATTTTAAAAGTTTGGATTCCAGATTCTTTCCTCTCCACCCTTGTCACCCACCTTCATTGGGAAGATAAGCAATTGAATATAGGTTATACATGAGTAGTTATGCAAAACATTTCCATAGTGGATATATTGTGGAAGACTGACTATATTTCCCTCTATCCTCTCCCCCCCCACTTTTTCTGTTCTCTACTTTGATCCTTTCCCTTTTCAAATGTGGGTGCTTCCAACTTCCCTCCCCCCCAGCCTTGCCTCCCTTCCATTATGCCCCCTTCTCTTCCCCTTGCCCTCTACTCTACTGTAGGGTGAGATACACTAATTAGTGTGTATGTCATTCCCTCCCTAAGTCAAATTCAATGAGACTAAGGTTGACTCATTCCCTTTTGCATTTCTATTCTTCCTCTCCATTGAAACAGTTTTTCCTTGCCTCTTTTATATGAGATAATCTACCCCATTCTGTCTCTCCCCATCTCCTCTCATTATATTCCTCTCTCACCTCTTAATCTCACCTTTTAAGTATCATCCCTTCCTATTCAAAAGGTCCTGTGCCCTCTGTCTATGTATACCTGTAGACATATATACACATACTCACATATTTTTCATATGCCCATTTACCCTCCTATATAGACATATATATGTATGTATACATATACACACACGCATATATATATATATATATAAATACACACACACATATATTTCCATTCCCTTCAACTATTCTCATACTTAGAAAAGTTTCATAAGTTACAATAATCATTTTTCCATGTAGGAATGTAAGTAGTTCATCTTTGATAAGTTCCTAATGATTACTTTTCCCTATTTACCTTCTCAAGCTTCTCTTGCTGTTTGCGTCTGAATGTCAAATTTTCTATTCAACTCTGGTTTTTTTTCATCAAGAATGGTTGAAAGTCCTCTATTCCACTGAATTACCATATTCTCCCCTGAAACACAATATAAAGTTTTGCTGGGTGGGTGATTCTTGGTTTTAATCCCAGCTCCTTTGCACTCTGGAATATCATATGCCAATTCCTCAATGTAGAAGATGCCAGGTCCTGAGTTACCCTGTTTGTGTTTCCACAATATCCAATTTTTTTCTTCCTGGCTGCTTGTAATATTTTCTCCTTAATCTGGGACCTGCAGAATCTGACTACAATATCCCCAGCAGTTTTCTTTTTGGGATCTTTTTCAGAAGGTGATCAGTGGACTCTTTCAACCTCAATTTTGCCCTCTGGTTCTAAAACATCAGGGCAGTTTTCCTTGAGAATTTCTTGGAGGATGATTTCTAGGTTCTGTTTTTGATCATGGCTTTCAGGTACTCCAATAACTTTTAAATTATCTCTCTTGGATATATTTTGCAGGTCAGTGATTTTTCCAATGGAACGTTTCACGTTGCCTTTTTTTATTTGTTTGGATCTGTTTAATAGTATTTTGATTTCTCATAAAGTTACTAGCTTCCATTTGCTCCAAACTAATTCTGAAGAAATGATTCTCTTCAGTGAGCTATTAAGATTCTTTTTCCATCTGACAAATTTGGCTTTTTAAGGCATTCTTCTCCTCATTGACTTTTTGAGCTACTTTTTCCAGTTGAGCTAGACTATTTTATTAAGGTGTTATTTTCTTCAGTCAGGTTGTTGACTCTCATTTCATAATTTTCTTACATTGTTCTCATTTCTCTTCTCAATTTTTCCTTCACTTCTTTTATTTTGTTTTCAAAATCCTTCTTAAGTTCTTCTATGGCCTGTAACCACCTCATATTTTTCTTGGAAGCTTTTGTTGCAGGAGTTCTGACTTCACTGTCTTCCTCCTATTCCATGCTTTCTTCCTTTTTGTCCCAAAAATAGAAGTGTAATGTTGCATTGCTCTGTTTGTTTTGCTTCATTTGCTTGCTCATGTTGCCACTCAATTACTTGACATTTGGACTTTTTGTCACAGTAGAACTCTGCTACCAGAAATGGGAACTTAATCCCAAATGCCGGGGTTTGTGCAGCAGGCAAAGTTATTAGTTGGGTGCCCTCTCTGATGTCTCCATATTCTCTGGCAAGCTGGTCATGCTCTCCAGGATTTCCACCCTAGACAGCAATCCAGATATAAGCAGGTTAGAGTAAGAGTGATTACTCCTCAGACTGGTTGCTTGGTTCCCCTACAATCTGCAGACCAGGAGCTGAAGCAGCCAAGTGGCTCTGGCTGCATGGTCATGGTGCCTCAGCAGCTTCTTGCCATGGGGACAAAGGTCGGGTAGCACTCTGAATTCCCAGGTTCCAAAATCCATATTACATTGACCTCTCCCTTTGTCTTTGGCATCTATGGGTTGATAATCCTGGAAACCACAGCTACTGGTGATCTGAAGTCCCTCCAGCCCACAGCTGGTCAGGCTGCCCTGGGGCTAAGGCTGGAGAGGGGCTGGGGTCAGATCCCATAGAGCTGTGCTGGCCACTGCTGGCCATCCAGGCTGTCCTCAGCAGGAGGTTAGCTTCTCTGTGTCATCTTGTGGGTTCTGTAGCTCCGAAGTTTGTCTAGAGTCATTTTTTACGTGAATTGGTGGAGGTGGGAGCTAGAGCTGTGAGGAAGTCCTGTTTCTAAAAAGCCAGCATGTTTGAAAAGGGACAGGGTTAAAGGATAAAATAGAATAAATGAGGGTGGGAGTTGAATAGGATGGAGGGAAATATATTTAGTCTTTCACAATATGACTGCTATGGAAATGTTTTACAAAACTATACATGTATCACCTATATTGCATTGCTTATCTTCTCAATGTGGGTAGGTGAGGAGGAAAGAAGGGAGGCAATCTGGAACTCAAAGTTTTAAAAACAATTGTTAAAAAATGTTCCTAATGCAACCAGGAATTATGATATATAGGCTATGGGGTATAGAAATCTATCTTTCCCTACAAGAAAGTAAGGGGAAAGTGGGCAAGGGGGGTGTGGGGTGAACAGGAAAGAGGGAAGACTGGGGGAAGGGGTCATCAGTATGATTGCCATCTTGTGGGGTGTAGGGGAGAGAGGGGGAGAAAAATTGAAGCTCAAAATCTTGTGAAAATGAATGTTGAGGCCCTGGAGTCAGGAGGACCTGAGTTCAAATCCGGCCTCAGACACTTAACACATACTAGCTGTGTGACCTTGGCCAAATCACTTAACCCCAGTTGCTCTCCCCCAAAAAAAGAACTCCTATAAATTAATAAATTTATAAAGTAAACTCCTATAAATTGAATCGACATATACTTTAATATTCAGTGGTTTAAGTGGAGTGATGAAAAATAAGTAGGAAAATATGACTAAAGATCACTAAACAAGACTCCAAATTGTCTTATGCTATGTAGAAGCCTTGCACCTGTAGTATATCATGAACACAACACATTTTCTTCAAGGAGAGTCAGGAAGCATTGCATATGGTGATTACCAAATAACACCACAAAAAATGAAATTAACTACATGTGTATAGACAGAAAACAACTAGGTTACTGATGTAGGAGTCATTTACAAATCAGCCCTATATGGATAGACAGACTGTTAACTTGTTAGAATGAAGGTTGAAATCAACACAGAATCAGATGAAAGAATAAAAATAAGAAGAGATGGTATGTATTCAACAGAGCTCCAATGCGATCTATTTCAGCACACCATTCTTGCCAAAATTTGAGAAATGCCTAAAAGAATATTATGTTGATTTGGAGTCAGAGCATCTGAGTTTAAATCCTGAGTCTCCCATTTGATGCCTCTGTGATCCTGGACAAGTCACCGTCTCTGGGTTTAGTTTTCTCAGCTATGAAAGATGGATCGAACACATTCCATTGGAATAGAAGCAGACTGAAGTGTGAGTGATCATCTAGAAGCAATTATGTTATAATTTAATCTTGAGGTAATAATGATCTTAGCCCCTTGTTGAATTGTAACATCTTTGAAGGCAGAGATCCTGTCTAGCAGAGCTCTGCACTTGGGGGATTATCGCCATGACTGACATATGTTAATCGTGTAATAAGTAGTTGTTAAATGGATGGATGAATGAATAAACTAAGGGTAGTGGGGGTTGAAATGGAAAAGCAAGGACTTATGTGACAAATATAATCAAGGAATCATTGACAGGAATTGGGGACAGTATGGAGTAAAGGAAGGAGCCAGATGTGACTTAGAAATTTCAAGTCTAGGTAACTAGAATCACTGCCTAAAAAAGGACATACAGATAGAGAAGTCAATGTGGGGGAGAAATTCTATTTCAATTCAATTTAAATCAAAATACTTATTAAGTATGTATGAAACAGTAGACGCTAGACATCATGAGGATTAAAAGTCAAATAGTAAGTCATTCCTACCCTCAAGGAGGTTTGAATCTTGTAGTGAAGATAATGTATGCAAATAACTGTAATATGGAATAAAATATTCATATCAAATGTTCAGTCATATAACATATAATAATAATAATGCCAACATTCATATGGCCCTTTCAGATTTGCTAAGTGTTTCACAAAATTTGTCTCAATTTATCCTCAGAACAAACTCTGGTTATTAGGTGCTATTACTATCCCTATTTATAAGTGAACAAACTGAGGTAGGCAGAGGTCTCTGCCCTGTGGAGGTTTGCATTCTACCCAAGAATAATTTAATAATTAATGTTGGAATGGGAGAAGTGTATGGGGATCCTTGGATCTTTTCCTTTAATTCCTAGGTTATGCAAACACATTATAACAATGTCCTGGAAACAATAAATGTGCTATTTCGTCTTTCTACTGGATGTATCAACTTGTATAAACTAAACTAGTACAATACAAATAAAATGTGTAGTAATTTAAAAAAAAATGAATGTTGAAAATTAAAATAAATAAATAAATTTGAAAATTATTTTAAAAATGAGATCCTATAAATATTGATTGTAGAAATAAGTTATTTTACCTTTTTTGGACATGTTTTGTATATAGGCCTAGCAATGGTATTCCTGGATCAAAGGGTATGTGCCATTTTATAGCTCTTTGGGCATAGTTCCAAAGTGCTCTCCAGAATGGTTAGATCAGATAATTCACAATTCCACCAACAGTGCCTTAATATCCCAGTTTTCCCATATACCATTTAACACCCAACATTTTCCTTTTTAGTCACATTAGCCACACTGATAAGTATGATGTGCTGTTTTAATTTGCATTTCTCTAATCCACAGTGATTGAAAGCATTTTTATATGATTATAGATATTTTTTATATATTTTATAGATTAGATAGATTCTTTGAATACTGATTCAATACTGTTCATATTATTTGACCAATTATAAATTGGGGAGTGACTTGTACTTTTATACATTTGACTCAGTTCTCTATGTGTTTAAGAAATGAGGCCTTTATCAGAGATACTTGTTGCAATTTTTTTCCCCTGCTTTTCTGCTTTCATTATAATTTTGGTCTCATTGGGTTTTTTATGCGTAAGATCTTTTTTTTTTATTTTGTAACATCAAAATTGTGTATTTTAAATTTTGTAATGCTCCCTATATCTTCTTTGGTTCTAAATTATTCCCCTTTCTATAAATATGACAGAAAAAAATGATTCTATGTTCTCTTAATTTGCTTACGATATGACCCTGTAGGTATAAATCATGTACTCATTTTGATATTATCTTCATATACAGTGTGAGTTATTGGTCTATACCTAGTTTTGGTCATAGTATTTTCAGGCTTTCCCAGAAGGTTTTGTTAAATAATGAGGCTTTTTTTCCCCAAAACTTGGATCTTTGTGTTTATCATATACTAGATTACTATTGTCATTGACTATAATGTATTTTGTACCTAATCTATTCCACAGATCCAAAACTGTATTTTAAATGATATTGTTTACAAAATTGCCACTTTATAATATAGTTTGAGATCTGGTGTGGGTTAAATCACTTTCTTTTTACTTTTTTTTCAATGATTCCCTTGATATTCTTGAGCTTTTGGTCTTCCAGAAGAATTTTATAATTTTTTTCTAGCTCTGTAAATTTTTTTTAATAATTTAATTGGTATGGCACTGAATAAAGAGATTAATATAGGGAGAATGATCTCTTTTATCACATTGGTTCAGCCTACCCATGAATAATTATTTTTCCCAATTGTTGAGCTCATATTATTTCTGTGAAAAGTGTTTTATAGTTGTGTTCATATAGTTCCTGGATCTGTTTTGACAAGGTAGACTCCCAAGTATTTTATACTGTGTGTAGTTATTTTAAATGAAATTTTTCTATCTCTTGCTGTTAGGCTTTGTTTTTTTGGTGGTATATAGAAATGTTGATGCATTATATGGGTTTAGTTTATATATTGCAACTTTGCTAAATTTGTTAAACATTTCAAGTAACTTTCCAGTTGATTCTCTAGGATTTTTTAAGTAGAACATCATATCATCTGCAAAGAGTGATAGTTTGTTTCCTCATTTTCTTACCTTTCTGCTAATTATTTTAATTTCTTTTTTCTATTCTTATTGCTATTGCTAAAATTTCTAGTACAATGTTAAATAATAGAGGTGATAATGAATATCACTGGTTCGTGCCTGATTGAAGGCTTCTAGCTTATCTCCATTATAGATAAAGCTTGCTGATGGTCTTAGATAAATATTATGATTTTAAGGTAAACTCCATTTATTCCTGTGCTTTCTAGTGTTTTTAAAAGGAATGGGTGCTGTATTTTGTCAAGGGACTTTTATTCATCTATTTAGATGACCATATAATTTTTGTTGTTTTTTGTTATTGATATAATTAATAACCAGCCTTACATCCCTGATATAAATCCTGCTTGGCCATAGTGTATGATCCTTTTCATACATTGCTATAATCCCTTTGTAGTATTATGTTTAAGTTTTTTCATCATCTTTCATTAGGAAATTTGGCCTATAATGTTCTTTCTCTGTTTTGGCTCTTCCCAGTTTAGGTATTAGCACTAAACATTTGTGACATAAAAGGAATTTTGTACAACAGTTTATTTTTCAAAATAGTTTATATATCATATTGGGATTAATTGTTCTTTAGATGTTCGTTAGATTTCACAAGTGAATACATCTCATCCTGGGATTTTTTTTTCCCTTAGGAAGTTCACTGATGCCTTGTTCAATTTTTTTTTCCTAAAATTGGGTTGTTTTATTTCTTCTTCTGTCAATCTGTGTGACTTATATTTTTTGTAGATATTTATCCATTTCATTTAGATTGTCAAATGTATTGGCATATACTTGGGCATAACAGTTCTTATCAATGGTCCTAATTTTCTCTTCATTAGTGATGAATTCACCCCTTTCATTTTTGATACTAGTAATTTGGATTTCTTCTTTCCTTTTTTCTTTAACCACATTAATCACTGGTTTATCTTTTTTTCACTGTTATTTCCCATAAAACCAACTTCTAATTTTATTCATTACTTCAATGGTTTTCTCACTTTTAATTTTATTAATCTCATCTGTGAACTTTAGGATTTACACTTTGGTGTTTAATTATGAATGTTTTTTTTTCTAGTGTTTTTTTTTTTACTTCCATGCCAAATTCATTGATCTACATTTTTCTTTATTTCATTAATGAAAGCAATTGTGTATATATATATATTGAGTACCACTTTGATTGTATCCCACAAATTTTTTTAAATTGCTTCATGGTTGTCATTTTTTTAAATAAGATTATTAGGTGTTTCCATGATTTGTTCTTTGGCCCACTAATTTTTTTAGGATTAAAATATTTAATTCTGAATTAATTTCAGTTTCTCTTTCCATTTCCAATTATTGAATATAATTTTTCTGGTATTATGGTAAAATTAATCATTTGATCTTTCTGGTTTTCCGAGGTATTCTGCCTCTGCTTGTGAGGTTTTTATATTCTAATCCATCATCAATATTTGTTGGTGCCATGTACTGCTGAGAAAAGATATAGTCCTTTCTATTCTCATTCAGTTTTCTCCAGAGATCTATCATATCTAGGTTTTCTAGAATTTTATTCCCCTCAATCACTTCTTTCTTGTTTATTTTTTTTTGTTAGGTTTATCTAGTTCAAAGAGGGGAAAATTGAGATCTCCCAGTAGTATAGTTTATGATCTATTTTCTCCTGTGATTCATTCAACTTCTCTTTAAATATTTAAATGCTACACCATGTGTTGCATATAAGTTTTGTATTGATATGACTTCATTGTCTTTGATTCCTTTCAGTAAGATATTGTTTCCCTGTTTGTCTCTTTCAATTAGACCTATTTTTGCTTTTGCTTTGTCTGAGATCATGATTGCTCGGTCTGTTTTCTTTGTTTCAGCTGAAACACTATGTTTTGGTTTTTTTCCTATCCCTTTACTTTTACCGTGTGTATCTCTCTGTTTCAAATGTGTTTTCTGTAAAAACAAAACAAAACACATTGTAGGATTCTGTTTTTTTTTTAAAAGCAATCAGGGTTAAGTAACTTGTTCAAGGTTATTTCTGGGTGTGGTGCTGAGTATCTGAGCCCAAATTTGATCCCCAGGTCATCCCAACACTGGAGCCGGTGCTCTTACTCGCTGAGCCACCTGGCCGCCCCTAAGCAATTGGGGTTAAGTAACTTGCTCAAGGTTACACGGCCAGGTGTTTCTGGGTGGGTGCTAAGTGTCTGAGCCCAGATTCGATCCCAGGTCATCCCAACATTGGAGCCGATGCTACCTGGCCACCCCAGCATTCTGGTTTTTAATCTCTTCTGTCATATGTTTCCATTTTATGGATGCGTTCGTTCCATTCACATTTATAGTTATGATAATTGTGTATTTCCCTCCATGTTAATTTCCCCTCCTTTCACCACCCCCCCTTACACTGTTTCTTTTCCCTCCTACCAAGTATTATATTTCTGATTACTGCCTTCCCCAATGTACTCTCCTCTTTATCACTCCTCCCTTTCTACTTCTATTATCCCCATCCTTTTTTACTTCCTTTTAGGGTAAGACAGATTTCTGTATCGAATTCAGTGTGTATGTTTTTCCCTCTTTAAGACTTAAGCTTTGCCCACCAATATCCACCCCCATCTTCCCCTCCATTATAATAGCTCTAATGCTCTTTTATGTGGAATATTTTACCCCATTCAACATCTCCCATTCTTTTTCTCCTACTTCAATTTTCTTTCTACCCTTTTATTTTTTTGTTTTGTTTGGGAGGGGTATCATTCCATCAAAGTCACGTTCTAGCCACTCCCTCTGTCCATACATGCTCCTAATTAATTGTATATTAATAAATTTCTTAACTGTTACAAATATTATTTTGCCACATAGAAATAAAAACGTTTTAACCTTATTGAATTTCTTATGTTTTCTCTTTCTTCTTTGCCTTTTTATATATCACTTGGGTCTTATTTATCCAGCTGAGCTCTTTTAATTAAGAATGCTTGAAAGTCCTCTATTTCATTAAATATCAATATTTCCCCCAAAAAATTATATTCGATTTTGTTGAGTTGGTGATTTTTGGTTGTAATCCTTAGTCCTTTGTCTTCTGGTATATCATGTTCCAAGCCATAAAGTTATTTAATGAGGAAGCTCTCAAATCCTGCATAGTCCTGACTGTAGCCCCATAAAATTTGAATTATTTATTTTTTTGCTGCTTCTTGTACCATTTCGTTGATTTTTTGAACTCTGGAATTTGGCTCTAATGTTTTTGTGAATTCTCATTTGGGGATCTCTTTCAGGCTGTGGTTGGTGGCTTTTTTCAATTTTTATTTTGTCTTTTGGTTCTAACATATCAAGCAGCTTTTTTTGATAATTTCTTGAAAGTTGTTGTCCAGGCTTGTTATATAGATTTTCCACTGCTTTTGTACAAATTAAAATTCTTTCCTGCTAGTCTCTATGTGACTGGGAAGTTCTTTTTGCTGTCTTACAATCATTTTTATTTACCAAAAGTAAGCCACAGTTAGCTGCATTGATCCTTCCACACTTGAGGCTATTTAATTTAAAAGAAAACTCCCTTGTAAAAGGCATTTAAAAATAACAATAGCAGTAAAGGGCAGCTGGTAGGGCCTTAATGAGATTTTCTGTTCCTTGCAAGTTTAGCATTCCCACAGAACAAGATCAATACAGGCTCATTTTTGCTCAGACATTTTTGAAAGCTTCATAGCACTGGGAAGCAATCACCAGAGAGATCAGCCTTTTCTTTTTTCTCTAACTTCTGCTCTGAGAATCCCAGAACAGGTGGTGAGAAAAGCTATGCAGACTGCCAAGCAGAGATTACAAATGGCCTCAGATGAAATGCCCATGTTCCTCCTGTTTGTCATGTCCAAGGGCATTGGTGGAGTAGACTGTGAAGAGATCTCCATTCATCCCAAGGAAATAGTAGACAATGGAAAGAGATCAATAATGGTGATAATGAAGTAACCACTTCAAATAATATACCCCTCCAACACACAGTATAAGCCTGCCAATTTTACAAGGATGTTTTGTTCCTTTCCCAGAAGTATCTCATCTTTCCAGCTTCAAACTGTTCTTTTCAATAGGCAAATTGGTGATTCAGTGTTAAGAAAGTGGAATTAAAAAAAAAACATGTACATGCCTCTAAGGAGGCAGTGTGGCACAGTGGAAAGAATGATAGCTCTGGAGTGAAAACAACACGCTTTTAAATCCCACATCTTCTACTTACTGCATTGGTGATCTTGGTCAAGGAACATTGTTGGCTCTTAGTTTCCTCATCTGTAAAATGAGGGCGTTGGACTACATACTAACTAATTTCCTCCTCAATGTAAATCATTTCATGACAACAAAATGTCGAGAAAAACAATCCGAAAAGTCAGATGAAATCTGATTAATTTCAATGAGCTTCTTTGGTCCAGAAAGTAGATGATGAAGCACTCTTCCCTAACCTTCATAGACAAGTGGGTTATGCAAAAGAAAACATCCAAGTTATCAGATCATTTTACCCCATCAGCTTTGTTTTACCATTTTTAAATCATTGGTGGGCTAAAAAATATGGGCAAAGGTTAAGTGTGGCCACACAAACTATAAATGTGTGTATACTGTTGTTGTTCTTGGTCAGTTGGGCCTGATTCTTTGGAAACCATTTAGGGTTTTCTCAGCAAAGATACTAGGATGGTTTTCCATTTCCTTCTCCGGCTCATTTTTCAGATGAGGAAACTGAGGCAAATAGTGTTAAGTAACTTCCCTGGAGTCACACAATTGTAAGAGTCAGAAACTACAGAAACTAGATTTAAGCTGAGGAAGGTGAGTTTTCCTGACTCTAGGACAGCCCTTTAACTACTGTGCCATCTTGCTGCCCCTTATATAGGTGTGTATCAATCAAAAGTGCAACTAATAGCAGATTAAAAGAACAAGCTCAGGGTCCAGTTGCCCCCAGCCAAAGGAGAGGTAGTGATAGAAGCAAGGAGAATCTGTTCCTTCCCCTTTCTTCTAACACATCTGTGTTTACCAGTGTTCCTACACCATAGTAAGCTGGAGATGAAGGGCAGAACTTTCTACCCTTCTAGAAGTCCTCATCATCTTCCCTCCATTTCCTTATTGTTTCCTTATTCCTTATTGAGAGGAAAGGAAGCTTCCTCTCAGTCCTTGTGCTCAAACATGCCACTATTAAGCCTTTGGGGCTGCTCTCCAGTCAAACAGAAAAAGCACCACCATGAAACCATCCTCCACTTTGTCCACACCTGGACTTATCATTAGCACTTTGTCAACCTCTCTGTACTATTCTCTCTTCAGGAACTGAATCACCATTACTAATTTAAATAGTTTACCAAAAGTTCTATTAAAAGTTGTCTCTCTTTAAGTAAAAATTGTAGGGTATATGAACTAGAACACACAGTAGCTAAAATGTGTCCTCACAGAAAGCACAAGCCATTTAATTTTATCTTTTTATCTCCTTTTTAACATTGTGCCTTGTCAGAGTCGTCATTTAATAAAGGCTTTCTAATTATTGAATTTAGAATATACCTTAAGGACTTGGAAATCTGGGGGATTAATCCATGCCTGGAATAGACTTCATAGTATCGAGGGTCCAGGAATACAGAGCAGGAAAAGTGATAGTGTAAACTTAATCAAAACTCTTTTTAGAAGTATTTATAATCCCTAGAAAATCATAATTGGTAAGAGTTATGCTTCTTTTCAGACGTTTTTTTTTTTTCCTAATAGAAGTTTAATTTGGGAAGGTTCTGTAGGTAAAAAATATCTTTCTTTTCTTTGGCCCACTCTCCTTGTTGTTGGCTACATAACAGATATTCAGAATCTGAAATCAAATCCTGAAATGTGCATTCCTAGGATGAGCATTTTAATTTTTTCCAGTGAACAAAAATCCATTTTCTTTTTTTGTCATATACATCCTCCATTGGAAAAGCAGTCGGAAAAACAAAACTTTGATAACGAATGCAGAAGCAAGCAAAACTAATTCCCCCACTGGTCATGTCCCAATATGCATGCCTTATTCTGTACCTCGAGTCCATCATCTCTCTGTAAGAAGGTGCTAACATGCTGCATCTTCCATCTTGTAGAATTACGGTTGGCCAGTATGTTGACCAGAGACGACTTTAAGACTTTCAAAATTGTTTGTTATTGCTTTTATGTGTTTTATATATATATATATATATATATATATATATATATATATATATATTCTTATTTTTCTTTTTACCTCATTCTGCATCAATTCCAACAAATTTGAATGAAGGACACTTGGAAGGTATCATATTAGAATCAGAAAGACCTTGACACTGGTTCAACCTCTGAGGGATTTCAAAACATAAAAAAAGATTGTACTTTAATTGAAAAGAAAATTATATTCCAACAATATTTAGTTGTTGTACCTGTACCATGCTAATTGTTATGCTAGGCACCAGGATTAAAAAAGACCAACATGAAAACTGTCCTTGCCCTTTGGGAGCTTACATTCTATTGATATATACAGCACAAATACCGATGAGCAATTACAAGATAATTTGAGACAGGAGGATTCACTAGTAACTGCAGTATCAGAAAAGATGATTTCCCTTAGAAAGCAATAGTTAAGCTCTACCTAAAGAAAGCTAAAGGTTTTTAGAAGGGAGAGATATTTTTTCCATCCTCCAATCTGACTCCCAGTCTCATATCACTTCAGTGCACGATAGTTGGACAAGCATAGAAGAGTAATTGTCAGGTCATGGAACCTGGAATTATTCCCAAAGAGTTGTTTAGCTACCTATACCCTTTGGCCCAGCAATACCATGGCTTGGTCTATTTCTGAAGATAATTGTGGGGGAAAGGAGAAAAACCTATATATTAAAAAAAAAGTGTTTAGCTGCTCTCTTTGTGGTGACAAGGAACTGGAAATTACAGGGATGCCCATCAATTAGGAAATATTTGAACACGTTGTGATGAAATACAGCTGTACTGCAAGAAATGATGAGCTCAATTATTTCAGAAAAAATGGAAAGTATTGTACAGAATAACAAAGAGCAAAATGAGAAGTACCAAGAGAATATTGTATATAGTAACAGCAACAATGTTTTTTTTAATGGGGAAAGGCAAGGCATTTGGGGCTAAGTGACTTGCCCAAGGTCACACAGTTAGTAAGTGTGTCAAGTGTCTGAAGCCAGATTTAAATTCAGGTCCTCCTGACTCCAGGGCTGGTGCTGTATTCACTGTACCACCTAGTTGCCCCTAGCAATATTGTTTTAAAAATTACTTTGAGCAAATAAGTTATTTTGACTAATGTAAATACCTAAATTAACTATAAAGGACATATGAAGATGTGGGTATCCAGAGAAAGAACTAATGAAAAGAAGTATGGAATAATATATACAAATACACACATACATATATACATACATATATATGTATCTAGTCATAGCATTCTAAAGGGTGGGGGAGGGAAGAAAAAATTTTACATCATAATTTTGTTTTATATTTGAAAGGAATAGCAAGTTGTGCATAACAGATTCACAGTTTCATGTGGAATCATCTTTGTTCTTGTACTATGTTATGGAAAGACTTGTTTCATTCTGTAAATTAAAAAAAGATAAACATTATAAAAAAGATGTCTCATGGTAGACACTCCTTTCAAAAGTTAATCTTTTTTTCTTCCCTTCTATCCACCCCTCAGAATAAAAGAGAATTATTGGATGAACATTCTACAACCCTGTGATTGAGAATGAGGAAAGTAAGGTCTCTTGTGCCTTTTTATTTCTCACTCTGGAATTATTTTAAATTTGTTTTTAAAAATCTGCCAGTTCATTTTTTGACTCAACTTTCCTTTGTCTCTACAATTAACACCTTGTTAACATTGGACAGGTGTTTCCCAATGGGGGATTCAGCTCCAGCCAGGTGCTAATGAAAGAAACAAGAAAGCTAGGAGGCAAAGAGACTGGGAAATTGCCAGGTGTCTTAAATCATATAATGCATTAGGTTGTTGTGGGTGGGTGGAGGAAGAGATTATTTCCCATTAATTCAAGTTCCATTGTCTGACAACTTTCATAAACTGTGCCTAAAACTTTTCTTTAACTTCTTAGACTAAATCATTGAATTTTATTGTTTTATTTATGGAAATGAGACCTTGATCTCTACCTTATTTATCCATGCTTATTGTTTTATTAAACACCAATAAATATCCATTCATCACTGCCTTTTCTATAATTAATATAGGTATTTTTTATTGAAGCAATTGTAGAGACTTATTAGATCACCAAATTCGAAACCCTTATAATGTTTATATGTGGCAAAGCCCTTACATGAAATTTTTTCTATCAAGGGTCCATTTTGTGCAATTTTTTTTTGGAGTAAAGAGTGAAACCTAGGATAATCTAAAATGGCAAAATAAAAAGGCAGACACAATGATACTGCATTCTATTTCAGTTTCTGTAAGTATAAGACAAAGGTAAGTAGGATCACAAAGGGTCATTATTAAAAAGAGGATTGGGACATAAAAAGTAAGAGACTTTTCAAATAACAAACTAGACAAAATGGTTATATGTTGATTCTAAATATTCTGCTCTAATTAATTGCAAGTAAAATTGTAAGCAAAATGCAAGTAAAATTACAATTTTGCAAGTACAAACTGAGAAATTTTAATAGGTATTAGTGAAAATGGTGGCTTATATATCTGATGAATCAAAATTCAGTTCTCTGTCAAGGAAAAGAAAGCCAGTGTTTTGCTGACACTGTCATAGAATTGTAGAGAATAATATATTTTTCAACATCATATTCATTGAGTCAATTGTGTGTGTATATGTGTGTGTGTGCGTGTGTGTGTGGCTGTATGTTGTCCTCCTTTAAAAAGGCAAGAATGTCTTCAGGAAGATTTCATTAACTCTTATAGAGCATTAGAGTGTAGACAAAGTAGAAGGGCTTCAAACCCTGCTTCTGTCATGAGCTGGACCAGTCATTTCATACTTGGTGACCCAGGCAGCCCTCTATGAACCTAAGTTTTGCAGGATATTGAATTAGCAGCATTGCCAGAGGGAGTTTCATTGTAGCTTACTGGAAAGTACTGGTGTCTGCTCATCCTGGCACTCCAGAGTCATTTTTAAATTTTCAGTGTAATTTGGCAAAGATACTGAAGTGTTTTTCAATTTCCTTCTCCAACTCATTTTTCAGTTGAAGAAACTGAAGCAAACAGCATTAAGTAACTTGCCTAGGATCACAGAGCTACTAAATGTCTGAGGCCAGATTTGAATTCAAGACAAGTCTTCTAGATTCCAGGCCTGGAACTCAATCCACTATATTGCTACCCAGCTCTCTGTATATGTATATGCACAGAGATGTATATGTATGTGACTATATATGTGCATATATATGTGTATTGCACCTAAGCATATGTATATATGTAAGTGTGAATTGATGTATATTGTATATGTATTTGCATATTTATATCTATAATATAAATACATTATGTATACATATATGCATGCACATATATGGAATATGTGTGTGTGTGTACTACATATATATTTATAAGTGATCAAGCTCAGTTAAAAATCACCAAGGACTGGGAACACTCCCCCAACCCACCCCAAGGTAACTCATTTCACTTTGGGACAATTCTAAATAGCTAAGAAGTTTTGTTTTGTTTTTCCTGAATTATATTTTTCTACCTTTCTATGAATTACACCTGGTTTTCCCATCTGTGGCCCCAGTAAGTGAGAACCCTCCTTTTCATGATGTTTGTTCTAGTGTTTTAAGGCAAGAATCATGTACCCTACAAGTCTTCAAGTTTTCCCAAGTCTAAATCTCTCCCAGTTCTTTTAATTAATTGTCACATGACATGGAATAAACCCAGAAAACCCCCTCATTCTAGTTGCCATTCTTCATCTTATCAATTTCTTACTTAAAATGGGACACCCAGAACTGAATGTAATGTTCCAGATGAAGTCTGACCCAGACAGAGAAGCATGGGAACAATTTTCTTCAGGTAGACCAAGGTAACATTAGTTTTTTTGAATATCATATCAAAGAGCTGACATATTGAGTTTGTAGTCCACTATAATCCCCAGATCTTTTTTAAAAATAAAAATTCAAACCAGCTATTGTTTAACCATTCCTCCCCATCTTAGATTGATGAAGCTAATTTAACTTATTATAAGATTTACCTTAAATTATTTAACATTAGATTCAGTGAAATGCTCTCAAGCCTTTCAAGATCCTTTTAGATCTTGACTCTCTCAGCATTGCATTAGGTATCCTTCCTACCTTTGTGATATCTGCAAATATGATAAATCTATGCCTTTATCCAAATCACTAACATAATTGTTAAAGATCACCAACTCCTTGGGGTTTCTCCACTTCAGACCTCTTGGCATGTTGACATCAAACCAATAACAACTACATTTTGAGTCCAGGTACGTAGGTCTGATTCCATCTTTTTTTTTTTTGATTCATGTCTTTCTATTTAATCTCTAAGAATAATATCAGATATTTTGATATTTTGTGAAAAGCTTTGATAAAATGTAAGCAAATCATACAGAGCTCTCCTTGTCTACTTATTCAATAATTCTGCCCAAAAATGTGAACAAAGTTTGGGATTTCCTCTTTGATGAAATTCTTTGTAATTGTTTCTTTGACTCCTAGATGACTGCCAAACATCTCTTTAATGATTTTTTCTCTTAGTTCCCCTGTATTTGACATCCAGCTTATTGGCTTATGCTTTGTAGACTCTTCTATCCTCCATTTTTTTATTGCTGGGACAATATTAAATCTTTCCAAATCTGGGATGACTTCTCTATTTTCCAGAACATTTCAAATGTTATGGCATTGTAATACATATTTAATTATGGCATCGTATCTACCCTATCTATTATATATAGGCATACATATCTCTTTCTAACTTTTTTTTAGATGAATAGAATAGAGTTAAAGAAAAAGAAAGATTATACATATATGTTAAATAGGTGGCAAAAACCTAGGTTGGAAAATTGTATGTTTCAATGAATACTAAACTGGGGCTAGAAAAATGTTCTAAGCTCAATGGTGGAATAAAATAGGAAAATAGTAAGCTGGTTTAGAACTAAATATCACCTTTTCCCAGGGATTTAAAAGAACAGAAAAAACCTTTTTTTCCCCATTGCCTATGGTCTTGGTAAAATAATGATACTAGGAGTCAAGAGATGTGTCTTCTAGGTACAGTTATTTCACTAACTAGCGATGTAATTGAAGACTTATTTTTTGGAATTTCAAAATGCTAGATGGAGAGTAGATGTTCTCAGAGGTCCTTTATTACTCTAAAATTCAATGAGCCTTTATATTTCAGTTTCTTAGCTGTAAAATAGGGACAATACAAAACTATCTAAGAGCTTCCTGCATAAGAATGAGTCAATGGATATAAAGAATGAAGTTTCTAGGATGAAAGAAAATATTAATAGAAACCATTGCATCCTATTGTAATTGTGAATCTAAGGGAGAAATGGCCTGTACTGTCTTTTCATTTAAAAGTGCACAATGCCTCTGACTGTTGTTTTCAATAACCTTTCTGCTTAATCTTTCACTAAAAATTTAGTTATCAAGTTCTTCAGAAAAATGGAATTGTATACTTTAATTTTTCATTGACTTAGTTCTATTGTGAGACTTAATCTCATGGAAATTAAAAAAAAAAAACATGGCTTGTTATTCTGAAGTCTTTTCTTTCTACTTAATTTAGAGCTGGAGACCAGCCAAAGCATCATGTAGTTCAATTCCTTTCATTATACAGATGAGGCCACTGAGGCCCAGAAAAGTTAAGTGATTTCCCAAGGTTATACAGTAAGTGGCAGAAACAGAATTTAAGGCCATATCCATTTATTCCAAATACATTTATGTTTCGACTGTGTCATAACATCAACAAGGCTTCAACTTAACTTGACATGATGGAAAGAACAGTAGGCTTAGAGGCCAAAGACCAGGTTTTGAGTCCTGTTTCCAGAATTTTCTAATAATATCACTATAAGAAAGTCACAACAATGTGTCTGAGGTTCAGTTACCTCATCTATTTAAACAAACTATTTGATATTTTTTATAGCAATATATAAAGTATAGGGTATTTTGAAAAAATTAAGTATTATAATTATGAGTGGTAAAAATGGAATTCATGGAATTCCACTGCCCTTGCACTTCCTTAAACAAAGGTCTTAATGCTTCTGGGTCTCCTTCTCTGAAAAAGAAGGGAATTTGATTAGTTTGAAGTTCTATTCCAGCTCTAAGTCCTAAAATTGCAAATAAAAACCTTTAGAATAAAAGAAATGTTACTTAAAAATCCTTTTATTAGTTCAAAGAAATGTATTCATCTCAATAGTATGAAAAGGATCAGTAGACTATAAGCTCATCAAGGGCAAGGACTGTGTTTAATTTTATTTTTGTATTCTTAGTATCTATTACAATATCTCACATATAACAGTTTCTTAATAAATGCTATGTGGGTTATATTGGAATGATTTGGAGACATTTACTATATTACCAACCTAGAAAGAATTTGAATAAGGAAGAAAATTTATTAAATTAAATTAAAAATTAAATAAAAATTATAAATTAAAAAATTAACAATTAAAAATTATAAAATTTATATGAGTAGTGGTCTCTTCATTTCATACTGACAAATAAAAATTAAAATTATATAAATTCTGATAAGTCACTAAAATTGTAATGATAAAATAAAACTACCAGGACATCGACTGTCATTACTGATAAAAGTATTGTTTTAAGCTCTGAAGGAGGAATTTGGCACACCAGACCCAGGATTCTTTACTTCTGATAATTCAGATCTGAAGGTGAAATGGTCCTCTATTCTTTATGTCATGATAAAGATTACCATTTTCTCCCCGCTAATTTTGTGCTTTGCTTAACTCAATTTTCTCTTGCTTCCTGAAATGTAAGGATATGGCAAAGACAAGTAAATTACAAAAAAAAAACAGTTATCAATCTATCTTTATTTTTTTAATAATGTATTTCAACTAAAGCATTAACTTGCTAGTACTTGAAGGATATTATCCTCAGTGCTGAGAATGCAAAGAAAAAAAAAAACTAATAGGTTCTATGCCACCCAAAAGTTTAAATTCTACTTCAGTATGCAATATTTAGACAGATAGCTAAACATAAAATATATCCACAATAAGTATGTCATGATTTTAGATAGAGTTTTTCAAAATGGAAAGAGGTCCATAAAATGGCCTTGAAAGAAACCAGGGGATTATATGAGGTTGAAATGAAGCATAATTCTATTCCCATCATTGGAAACCACCTTGCAAAGGCAAAGGGGTGGAAGACAGAATACTATAGGAAAGAAATATGTTAGGCTGTTCTGACTAGGATGGATAATGTAGTAAGAAGGGTAATAAGAAATAAGACTGAAAAGTAGGAATAAAATTGTAGAGGGTTTTAAATGTCATTGTAAAGAAGGGAAGGTTGGGGGCAGCTAGGTGGCACAGTGAGTAAAGCGCCAGCCCTGGAGTCAGGAGGACCCGAGTTTGGTTACAGCCTCAGACAGTTAACACCCAGACAAAAAACTAGCAGTGTAACCTTGGGCAAGTTACTTAACCCCAATTGCCCTCCAAAAAAGGCAAAAAGAAAGGAGGGAAGGGTGATCAATAGAATGCCTGATTGATTTAAAGAATTACCCCCTTCAACATGATGAAATTATAGGTCACTGTTATACAAAAATATTGTTAATTCCTGATGATATTAAAGATACCAACAATCAAACTGTATGCTATTAGAACCTTCCTATCTTTGGAGGACTGATGAATTCATCAGTGGGAACAAATTTTTGTCCCTCACACGTTTTGATTACAATTCAGACATACTTCTTATCTGTTGCATTCATGTCCTTCTACAAATCCAGCACAGAAGATCTATAGAAAAAATTAGAGGCTTTCCACTTGATATCTTGCTAGATGAAGAGAGGGTGTGTGTATGAGGGGGGTATCTATATAAACTAGGTGGCACAATGGAGAAAGGACCTGGAATCAGGAAGGCCTAAGTTTAAAATCAGAAGCAGGCACTTACTATGTGACCCTGTGCAAGTTACTTAACCTAATTTGCCTCAGTTTCCTCATCTGTAAAATGAACTGGATAATGAAATGATAAACCACCCAGTATCTTTGCCAAGAAGATTTCAAATGGGCCATGAAGAGTTGGACACTATTGAACAACAACAAATAGGCAATTTATCCCCACCATGTGTCTTTCCATTCTTCCTTGCATACCATACATCATAGTCAGATTGCATCCCTGGGGCATATTGGTTTTAAAAAGATTAAGGTTTTTTTTTCTAAAAGGAAAAGTTTAGGATTATTGAAAATACTCTAAGCTTAGAAAATAATATTTAGCTTATTTCCATCTTTCTATTCAACTTAGGACCTTCTTCATTAACCATTTGTAGTGCTAATTTAAAACATATATGATTTTGAACTAACTCAATTAGTCACCCAAATGAATATTACCATAATCTAAATAGCACCCATTCTTCACCCATTTGTTTTTTTTTCCCTACATGAATTGCAAGGTCTATCCCTTTTAAATAATCAAGGACTTCTTTAAAGAAATCTTGTTATATTTCAAGACAATGTAATTAACATAATGACACCTGTCATTAGTGAATCTCATCATCCTCCAAGAGAGCAATTAGTGAATCTCATCATCCTCCAAGAGATAAAAAAATATTCCATTTTAACTATTTCTAAGTATTGTTCAACAGAACTAAGGAAATATATTATTGAAATTGATAATCAAGGAAATATTACCAGATCTCTCTGTTTTTGTATATATTAAAAATTGCTTGACTTTAAAATACATATATTGAATAATTTGCTGAAAGATAACTCTTTAGGCTTTATTTCATTATGGTAGGTGAAATGATTTTTTTGGTTACTGATATTTGTTTGAAAAACAATTATCTCAACTAGGCCATGAATTCTTTACTCTTTTTAGAGAATTATGGAACTATGAAAATATAGTTTCCTGTGAAAAGTTGTCTTGGTAAACTTTCCAATTTCTTCCTTATGTCTTCCTCAGGGACACGCTCAGTGTGTGAATAATACATTCTCATAAAAATTTCCTAAATATGAGGATGAAGGTATAAGGATCAATCAGTATTTACTGATGTCTTCCTAAATGACTTTTTTTGTTAATAGTATATTCCATGGTTTTTCGATTCTCTTTGAAGACTCTGAGATATCTTGAAAATCAGTCTAAATGTTTTTAATATTATATTATCCCTAGCATATATTTCTTCCATGTATGTGTGTTCTAGTTCATCTATTCTTCCTAATTTCATTTTCTCAAGTTTCACTTCCATTTTCTCTTGCAGAGCTTTGGATATTGATAGGTTTGAGTTAAAAGATAGTGGTTTCACAGTCACTGATGATGCAAATGAAGTTCTAAAGAAATTCTTTCATATATTCTATATCATATATCAATTCATTTCTTCCTTTCACATTCATCTACAAATGCTATTGTGGCGATCTGACTTAGATACATATCAGACTAAAACTGCAGATTTATTTCATATTCCATAATTTTTCACTAATTCATGTGCCTCATCATTTGACCATTATCCTTCCAAGTAAACTAAGTAAGAAGCAAATGTGGAAAATTGGGTATTCTAAGACCATAATATCATCTGCACAAGATCACAGCTGGAATAATCTTCCATGAAGGCAGAATTCTCTTAAAGACACATAAATTTAGAACTTATACATACAAGACAGGAAATGGATTTGATGAATATAGATGTTGATAGAAGTAAGGGCAGAATCCTGAAAAAAGTAAGTACAGACAGGTAGCATTGGGACTTTCTCCATTTTAAATTCATCCCTAGCTCATTATCTAGAACCAAGGGATTCTCATAAGGGGGCTCCATAGCCTTTAGAATCAGAATGATTACAAAATAATTTTGTTTCCCTTCTGGTCCCTGACTCTATCACACTTCTGAGCTCCCACTGACCTTTCATTTAGCTCAGAAAATAATTCCAAGATGTGACAAAGATGGGAGAAGATATTCTATCAGTAACCAGAGAGCCCTGCTGGTCCAGCAAGAGAAAAGAAAATGACAGATTCACAAAGCAGATCAAAACAATTGTAGACTTATAAAAGTGAAATTTAGGTGGAAAACAACCTAATTAATCAACCTCTGGGATATCACAATAAAAATGAGAAATAACTAAGTTTACTCCCAGAACTCAGAAAGAGTTTTAAAATCATATAAAAATAAACAATACTAAAAATCTATGTAGACATATGTTTTGTAAATTTCATTTCCTGCATAGTGAGTCACCCTTGCCATTGTGCCTTTAAGATTGGGAGGAAAATAAACTATTTGAAAAGAATTATCATATTGGAAATAAACCTTCTCTAAAGTTTTAATTCCCTGTCATTTTTCCTCCATTTGTCTGCAGATGCTATTTAGAATTTTAAAGAATTAATTTACATAAGAATCCCTTCCTTAGCTCAGTTCTAGACATAGAGTGAATATTTTTATGCATATTAAAATGTACTGCCTACAAAACCTTTTAAAAAATCCTAGAATCCAAAATCAGATTAAAGATATAATAAACTGCAACAAATTCACATTTGCATCCACTGCAGCATAAAAATGAAAATGTCATCAGAAGAATGAAATCTAGATAAAATATTCTATTATAAATGTGTGTGCATTATACCCACTTACCCCAGGATAGGAACTTAATAAATTCCATATCACCAAAAAATTATTACATATTGTATAAAGTCTATAAGATCAGATGATATAAAGAGTATCACATAAAAAGTGGATTATTATGTACAAGATAATATAAGATGATTTCCCCTCTACTAAACTCCCACTAGCCAAATATAACAAAAAATGTAATGAATCTGAAAACAGGAATCCAACATTCTCAAGTCCCTTAAGACCGTTAAATTTTCTAATGAAGGAAACATCTCCTGCTGTGTTTCTCATCAGAAAGCCTAATAAAAGTTTTATTAAAATGTATAGTAACAGAGTAGAAAGGTTTAAAGGAAAATTTCTGTACAGTGTAATAAGACCTTTTTTCCCCTCATAAGAAATATTAGGCCTTCATTAAAAAGATCAATGAACCACCCCGAATGTAGTTTAGCAAAACATACATATCAGCTTTGAAAAGTAGTTTGCCCAGAAGTAACCATTTATATAAATGTGAAATGGAGAAAAAAAAAACCCTTTGGAGAGTAATTTCTAAATAAATAAAGTATTCAATTATGCAAATAAAGCATGCAGGCCTTTGGACTGAAAAGATATAAGTGAAGAATCAATGCACAGCTGTAAATAACTACCTTTCACAGAGTTCATCATGTCTGCTACCCCTATACCAGAATAAAACATGTTTAACTCTGTCTCCCCTCAAGCATCTTGCATTATTACAAAACAGTTATCAAAGCAAGAACCTTATTCTGCAGGAGAAAAAAAATTTCCTAAAATAAGACCTTGTCTCTCACATTGAAGAAGATTACATTCATTGAAATGTGCTCAAAATGTTAAATCATTTTGAGTGGGCAATATTGATTGGCAGGTGGAAAGAGGGCAGCCAGTTGGCTTATTGAGTGGTAAGCATCCATGAGAAAGCAGTAAACAGTGTGTTCACTCATTCTATCATGTGGTTTCAAAATGAATATGGAAGCATTTTTTCTAATGATAAATGACAGCTAGATAAATCAATGGCATTAAAATGTGCATTTTAACCTTCATTTTTCTTCTCCATGAAACTTTCCTCGTTTCTTTCTTTTTTTTTTTAATGAAATGTGCTACAGTTCATCTCTGCCCCTTGGAAAACCCAGCTCTTCAGGTTCAGCTCAGTCAGAGACCACTGTTTGGATTGTCGCAGCTGTGGATTCATGCTCCCAATTAGTGTGTATTAATATTCCTTCTAATCTTACAGGGGATCTTACCCTGGGGTCTATGGACTATTAACAATATATTTCAATAATTGTATTTCAATGTAATTGGTTTCTTTTGTAATCCTATATATTTCATTTTAGGATTAAGAAAAAACATTCTGAGAAGGAGTTAATAGGCTTTCCAGATTGCCCAAGGAGTTGATAATACAAAAAAAAGGTTAAGGACCTTCCCTAGTAGAACATAAACTTCTTTTTTTTTTTATTTTTTTAAAGCAGTTGGGATTAAGTAACTTGCCCAAGGTTACACAGCCAGTTTATTTGTGTGTGGGTGGGTGTGGGTGGGTGTTAAGTATCGGTGGCCAGAACTGATCCTGGTTTCTCCCAACTCTGAGAACAGCGCTGTTACTCACTGCGCCACCTAGCCGCCCCAGAAAATGAACACATAAACTTCTTTACTAAAGATCATCTCAATTTTTAAATTTGTATTCTCAGTACCTATTACACTGTCTCAAATACATTAGGACCTTGGTAAATGCCTATCAACTAATGTACTTTTTGTTTCAAATATGATAATTGATCAAATATTTTAAAATAAAGACTTCTAGGGAGAGTAATATAGGAGATGATGAATTTGTCATGATATAAACAAGAGGAAAACAATTAACAGTAATGTTAATGCCTATTTTTTTTTCAAAAAATATGGTGTTTTGGACTTTTGAAAAATTAATAAATGACAACTTCTCTGATTTTCTGGGGTTAGGGATCAACTATTATGACTTTTGAATTTACCCTTTTTCTGTTTCATTCTTCTTTCTTCTCCATATCCACATTCATAAACTTTTTAGAAGGATTTCTCCTCTTGACTTCTCCCTTTTCTATAAAAATTCCAATTCTTTGTCATCTTATCCAACCCCATTTTTCAGTTGTCTCTACACCACTGACTCCCAAATATCTACCTATGGTCTGTGTACCCTAAGTAATGTTCAGTGAATCAAAACACAAAGAATAAACACCTATTATGGTTTAGGGTATTTGTTAGTCTCTGGGAACCAAAGGTAAAAAGAAAATGATAATTAGAATTTATATAGATTTGTACCTGTGTTGTTTCATTTATCTCAACATCTATCTATGAGATCGATTCTATTATACCAATCTGGTAGCAATGGAAGCAAAAGTTCAATGTCTTGCTCAAAGTTACACAGTAAGTGCTTGAGACAGTATTTGAACTTATCATTTCCTGAATCTAAGCCCAACATTCCATCCACTATGCCACCCAGATGACAATGACCATGAGAAGTTTGCATATTTACTTTTTCATCATGTTATTTCCAACAACTCACCATTCAACTTGTTTAGTTACCTTGACACTTCTTGGGTCCCCTTCTTTCCCATCCCTTTCTAGTTTGCTTTCATATGATGTCTTACCCATTGGAATAAAATCCGTTTAGTTTGACAAAGTAAGCGGTAAGTAAATAAATAAAAGGAGCACTTAATAAATGTTTTCCCCCTGTCTCTATCTATCTCTCTTTCTCCTCTGTCACTCTCTGTTTTTATATGACTCTCTGATTCTCTATCTCTGATGCTGTCTCTGTCTTTCTGTCTCTAACTCTTTGTCACTGTCTGACTGTCTCTATCTTTCTTTGTCTCTGTCTCTGTCTCTTAGTTTCTGTCATTCTCTGTCTCTCATTGCCTCTGTCTCTTTGTCTCTCCTTCTCCCTCTCCCTCTCTCCTGCAACAGCCAACAGTGCAGCAGAGAATCTATGTTCTGTCCTTCTCTTCTCTCAAATAAAGGTGTTCTTAGAACTGCCTAGTTTTTTTTTCTCAGCTAACACAATTCCTTGAATACTTAACTATAGAGACTTCACTCTACTCTTCCCTTTAAAAGAGTCTAATTTAAACAAGAGTTCATCTTACATGGGAAGACCTATTGTCATAGCTGTCTTAGCATCAGACATGAAAACTTTTGCACAGACTCAACTTTTTGTCAAGTACATTAGTAGGATAGAAGGAAAAGAATTAATGAAAAGAAGGAAGAAAATTATAAAAATGAGGTACTCTGCTATTAAGTCTATGGATAAAGACCTATCCTAGAAAATTTGATGACATACTGGAAAGACCACCCACATGCTTTCAGACTGCACTCCAATATTTATGCATCACCCTATCAGGTTTAAGTAATTCCTTATCAGTTGAATACCAAAGAAGCATAGAAAGAGTAGCATGAAGTCTCTATAGCTAAGTATTCAAGCTTCCATTTCTTCTATTGTGATACTTTTGGAGATCCTCAGTTGACTGGATTTCTTCATGAGAGTGGAGCTTCTGGGATCATAAAGCCATGAAGTCATCACCTCTCTATTAGAAGGTGAGTAGCATTTTTTCTATTGTTTATTCATTTCAGTCATGGGTGACTCTTCAGTAATGGTTTCAGAGTAGTACTTTTATTGTCATGGCCCATTCCATGGCCCATATGTCAATGTGGAAGTCAAGTTGAAAGTATTGGGATAGTAATTTGCCTTTATCATAGAAACAGTGAGACTTCAAGATTAGGAAACTGTGTCTCCATGATCACAGAAATTCCACTCTCATGAAGAATTGCTGTCAGTATCTGGTGAGAGTTGGGTTGAAGAGAGGGGGAGACTAAACAATTATACAAACATCAACCCAGTAACAAGTTGCCAAAATGCCCATATTTTGGAAAAAATAGCACTATGACACAAAATATGAGTATCATTAACACCATTTTTAGTCTCAAATACATTGCACAGCCTTTATGGGAACCTAATCAACCATAAACTAGTGTAGTTTAAATGGATCAAGTGGAATTTCTTTCAAATATTAATTTCATATATCCTGAAGTGAATGTTTGTGCATTTTAGTTATCAGTTACATTTGTCTAATAAAAAAAGTCTTCAGTAATCAGAATAAAATGCTATTTTTTTTCATAGCATAAATGACTGAGGTCTTTTGAGACTTCAGAAATGGATCTCTATTAGCTTGGTAATCAATAGGCAGGAAGGAGAAGTGGAGCAAACCAGAGAAAGTTTAATTAACTACATTCACATTTTCTCATTTTGCATACTTCATTTAATTATGTACTTAAATTTACAACTGCATCTTCTATAAATTCCTCCTCCTTCCTTGAACCAACACTGGTTTCATATTAAACATTTTTAATATTATGTTGCACAAATTAAAATAAATTGAAGCAATGAGTTATTTTTATGGTATGATTATATTTTCATTTGCTATTTCCATTTGTTGTATATTCCATCAAACATTACACAAAGAAAAATTGTGAAATGATTCATAAGTATCTTTCTTATAATAATAGTTAATATCATTTAAATGAATTTTACAACCCTGTGTCTTTCAAAAGTGTTACAAAAAGTGTCATAAAATTGAATAATTTTCTAAGCCACATTGTTAGGCATTCTTGAGCTTATAAATGAAGATTTGCCAATATCATGAAGTAACTGAAAAAGAAACTTTTCAGGTGAGTACTAAATAAAATAGTAGGGGATATATTCACATTTTACTAAAATATATTTCAGACCTATTCTCATCTATTGTACAAATTTGTAGGAACATGATATTTCTCCAAAAGTTATGAAATCAACTAACTAGTAGAACTGAAATGTCTGGACTATTTCCATTCTTTATCCTACTCTTATTCTTTGCATGGTTACCTGGAGGTTCTCTATATTATCTCCCACCCAACACTCAAAGTGAGGAAATGATTAAAATGTAGATGCATTTCAAAATGTTCCCCATACACTCGTATTTTTAATCAGGCAATTTAATTTGGATGTTTTTTTTTTTTACTCATACCAATTGCTAATTGTGTTTGTTCCCATTCTATCAAATTTCGGATAGGTAGTTTTCTGTAAAGCTCAGATAAATTATTCTAGGAATGATGTTGACTGTCATAAACGAACACCATTGAATTAGAATTAAAACACATTTTGAATATGTTAATCAAATGTTCTAAGCAAAATAGGATAAAAGCAGATCAGTACATGGCATTTAATAATAATGATAAAGATAGTGATTTTGATAAAGCTGATAGTGGTGGTGGTGGTGGTGATGATCGAATCACAGGTCATTCCGACTCTGGAGCCAGTGCTCTTACTCACTGAGCTACCTGGCTGCCCCTTGAATATTTCTTTGACTCCAAGGGGCCACTTGACACTTTCTTGCAGAGTTGCTATTATCACCTGCTGAGCTGCTTTCTCTACTGGGCGCTCATCGCTTAATTGTCCTCAAGTACTCCCAGCATCTTCTGGCCCCTCATGGAATTTCATCATCCATATAACTTCTTCACATTACAGTTGTCTTCAATTCCTCTATGAAGCCTCTCGAGCAAATATTCCTTTAGAATACCTTTGCTTTCCCAGAACTGAAATCTTATAGGATAATATGATCACAGACTTTGAGCTAGAAAGAAACTTAAAGGTTACCTGGTCCAACCAACTTATTTTACAGATGAAGAAACTGAGTCTCAGGAAAAATGATTTGCCTAAGGCCACATAAGTAAATGGTGGAGCCAGGATTTGAATACTAGTCCTCTTAGTTCAAATCCAGTACTTATGTTGAGATCAGCAACTTCCCATATATATATGTAATAACTTGGCAGTACATGGAACCACCATATTTGGACACAATCACTTCAGTCTCCAACACTATGTTTACAAAATAGTGTAAATAATTTGTGTGTTTCTTGATAAAAAAAAAATGACTGAACCTAAATAAATACATACAGAAGAAATCTATTCAGGAACCAATACAATTTTATAAGAAATAATTTATTCAGTTAACTGTTATGAAAATAATTGTCAAGAAAATGAAGTCAAAATTAATGGCTGAACCTGGATAAATACACACAGAAGAAATAAATTCAGGAATTTTAAAGGTACACACTTGAAACTAACAAACATTTACTCAACAACTACTATGTGCCAGGCACTGAGAATGTAAAAACAAAAAAAATATTTCATGTCTGTACTCAAGAACTTTGTGTGGGAAGGTAGCATATACACATATGAATATTAAAAATTACAATATAAATATAAGATAATTTGGGAGAGAAGGAACAATAGCCAGGATAAGGGGCAACGATGGCATTGGTTGTGTCCTCATAGTTGGCCTTCTAACTCCACTTTAGTCCAGTTATCATTTCTAAGATTACCAATTGCCAGTGACCCAAAAAACAATGAAGAGACACATGGTGGATTTAATTAATCTATAGTCTTCCTTTTCCAATGATGACTTGTATACAAGAAGTTGTATGGAAGGTACCTTCAAGTACATGAATAAAGAAATGAAGAAAAAGAAAGAAAAGTAAAGAAAAAAAGTAACTTGGAAGGATAACAAGAATGCAAGACAACAGATGAATAGCCAATTTTTGAACTGCTGTCTATCAGGACTATATTATAAAGGCCTAGGAAGAACAGTAGTCCCATGGTATTTGGAGAGTTAATAGAAGGATATGAGCAAGACCCTGGATATGGCAGTATAAGTGCACTACTGCTTCCAGTGGATGGGTGGGGGAAATGTTACATCAGTGAGGTCACGAATCCACAGAGGTATAGAAGCATAATGTCCATGGTACCTTAGGCTAGGCACAAGGGAATGATACAGGGAAGAAGTAAGACATAGAGTTTACAATATTTTTAGTAGATCATGCTTTTGGAAACCACAAAGAACCATTTAAAAGCATGAGTAGTGAGTCTTGAGTTAATTTCTAAGGCTCCAAAAGACATAATAACCCCTCCCCCCGTAAATTGATTCTGTAGGAAAGAAGCTAATCTCCACATGAGCCCACATAATTTCAAGTCAAATTATGAAACAGTTATATCAGTAGAGTCCATTAAAAATCTCAAAAATTAGAAACTGACACATAAAGGAAGAGACTAGTTTGGTGAGTTTTCTTCTTGTTTTTCAACTCACAAGTTTAAGGCTGTTTAATTTATAGGCAAACAGCCTTCCACAATTCAATAAATCCCGAGGACCTGCCTTTATTACAATCAATAGAGCAGTTATTGTTCATAATAAAGATCCTGAGCCATCAAGAAATATTAAATTCCATTATGTATTCTTTGTTTAAGAGGTAAAGGAAATGCATGTTGCATTTTATAATTTCTTTCAAAAACAGAATAAAATGAAAATTGCCACGTAAAAGGGTAAATTTCAATTATCTGAAAAATTCACTCATATTAAAAAAGAAAAGATCCTCCAATGTTAGAGAAAGAATAAACCATGCTAACATTCATTTGGCATTTATTCAACAATCACTTATGTAATGCTTTGTGTGTGTTAGCACTCTGGCAGGGGGAGATAAAGAGATAGATAAATTGTAGTGCCATAGTCCCTAGCATCTAAAAGTTGTCAATCTAGTAAATGGTATACATATTGACAAATACATGTATTTACACACATTTTAGGAATTGATCTTTTTAAAGTGCTGGTCTAACTATGTCACCCCCTTTCCACTCAATAAATCCTCCTACTCAATAAACTCCAGTGGCTCACCTCCAGGATCAAATTGGAAAACCCCCAGTTAGAATCCCAAGCCCTTAATAACTTGCACTCCTATCTTGTCTTCTTGTACCTTACAACTGCCCCCCCAACATGTACTTTTAATATAATGACATTGGTCTCCTGGCTGTTTCTTATGTCCTATGCATCATCTACCAACTCAGAGCATTTTTATTGACTGAATTCCATGCCTGGAATGTTCTACAGCTTCATCTATGCCTCTTGACTTCCACAGATTCTTTTGAGTTCAGTCTAAAATCCTACCTTCCATAGGAAGTCTTTCACCATCCCTCTTAATTCTAGTGTCTCTTTTCTCTTGATTATTTTCAATTTATGCTGTATGTTTGTAAATAGTTGTTTGAATGTTACCTCCTTCATTATACTGTGAGCTCCTTGAAAGTATAGATTTTTGTCTTCTTTGCTTAAGTGTCTAGCATATAATAGGCATTAACATATGTACATATGCATAAAACATATATTCTTAAATATTTTATATGATAAAACATATACATATGTACATATATCTTTATATATATGAGAAATGAAATTGCCAATCTATAGCACCAGAAGCATGAGTTTGCTTGCCCTATATGTGTGCCTTGCTACTAAAATATTCCAAATTCTATCCATGTTCCCTACAAAATTATTTGAATTTCTGGGTAAATACACCTCAAGTTTATGGGGAGATTATTTTGTAACTATGCCTTTATTTTAACAGTCTGTGCCTGAAGGCTGACTATTCAGGAGAAGCTCACTTCTGGGGGCTCATGAGTTTGTAGAGCTCCATTACCACAGAGTAGTCTTTTGAATTTGACATTAGTTGTAGAATGAAAATAGAATAAGAACATCAACATATCCATAAAAGCATCAAACATGTCTATTCCTGCCTGTTGTAAAATACAGGCCATATGTTTGTTAGTGCTCAGTAAAAGTCAACTGGAACCTGTGGACTTTGGTCTCCTAGAAGATAAAAGAGAGATCAGCAAGAAGAAACATGCTCTGCTTTAGCAGTCTAAAGTCAGGTAGATTCTAGAAACCTACAAATGCTATGTTGTTGTTGTTTGTTGTTTTTCAGTCATATTCCATCATTTTTGACTCTTAGTGACTCCATTTGGTGTTTTCTTGGAAAAGATACTGGAGTGATTTTAAATTTCCTTCTCCAAGTCATTTTGTAAATGAAGAAACTGAGGCAAACAGGGCTAAGTGACTTGCCCAGGGTCACACAGTTAGTAAGTGTCTGAGGCCAGATGATGAGTCCTTCTGACTCCAGCCCCAGTTCCCTCTCCACTGCACAATGCAGCTGCCTTACTACTGCTACAAGGAAAGTGAATACATGAGAATTGTTTTACCTAACCCCACTATGACAGTTTTATCTTTGGCATTATATGAAGTGCTTGCCTCAGCTGCAAAGGATTGATATCAGTTTCCATGAAACAGATGGTGAATCATAACTAAATCAAAAACTGCAACTCTTAAATGTTTAGGACTTTCACTTTGGCTTCCAAAGAAGAACCTTATGTAAAACAGGCCATTTCATATCCACCACCAAATTGCATGTCTACCACCCCTCACTCAGAATGAAGCCATTTGTAAATTTATTTAGTTAGGAATGGATTTTCATTTTCTTCTCCATACTCAGCCTTCCATCCTGCTTCTATAAAAAGGAGAAAGGGACTTTAGATGTAGCAAGCAAAAATAATGCATCTCTCACAAGTGCTGATCTCAAGAGTATGAAAATTATCTCCCCACTACCCTTAAAAAAAATTAAGAGCTGGGGCAGCTAGGTGGTGCGGTGAATAGAACAATGTCCCTGGAGCCAGGAGGACCTGAGTTCAAATCCAGCCTCAGACATTTAACGCAAATACTAGTCTTGTGACCTTGGGCAAGTCACTTAACCCCAATTGCCCTCCAAAAAAGCAAAAAAAGAAAATTAAGAGCTATTTCAGAATATAATAACATATTGACAGGAAAACCATTTTGTTCATTAAAATATATATTTATTATTCATCTTCATTTATTCTCAAGAAAATGTTCAGGAAAAAAAATCAATTTACTATAATGAAGAGAGATAGCATGCCCTAAAAGATACAGAGCATTGGAGACAATAAAACCTGGGTTCAATTCTTGCTTTTGCCACATATCATCTTTTCTATGACCACAGACAAACCCCTTTTACTCTTTAATGCACCCAAACAACTAGCTATGACAAGAATTTATAGTCAGGTTGGCCATCTGCTTGGATGGAAGGATTTTCCAAACCAGGAGTTCCCCATTCCAATAAAATCACAGGCCAGGATCAGAAATAATAAAAATAAGAATGACTCCATACTCCATACTTTTTTATAACAGCACATAGCAACAATTCAACAATTTAATGATCTTCATCCTTGGGGGAATGAAAGAGAGAAAGAGAGAGAGAGAGAGAGAGAGAGAGAGAGAGAGAGAGAGAGAGAGAGAGAATTAACAAAGAAGGAAAGAGGATGCAGGCACTATGCTAAGTGCTGGGATCATGCATATAAATAAGTCATTTCCTTAATATAAAGAAATTTGCATTCTAATGAAGGAAGACAACTCATAAAGAGTCTGTGAAGTGAGGGGGGGAGGATTAGAGTTTGGGCATAGTGGTGAGGAGTCTTCAGAGAGTCATGTGATTGTTTAGGCCAGATTACTTGGTTATCTCATCAGCTTTCAAAGCTTAATTATCAGCTCTATAATAAATCTGGCCTCATACACTTGACACACTTACTAGCTATGTAACTTTGGGCAAGTCACTTAACCCCAAATGCCCTTCCTCCTCCCAGCCCCCCAAAAAAGCGAAAAAAAAATTATGTCACTTGCTCAGGGTCACAAAACTAGTAAATGTCTCTGAGGCAGTATCTGAATTCAGATAGATCTGGCTCCAGTTCTAGGAATATATTTACTTTGCTACATAACTGACATTAAATACAGGACCATTCTCTCTTCTGTATATGTATTTGTAGATACTTACATGTGTATGTATGTCCATATGTATGTATTTATATACCTATTAGTCTAACTATCTGTCTGTCTGTCTGTCAATCTATCTACCTATTTATCTCTCTATATGTCTGTCTGTCTATCTATCTATCTATCTGTGTGTGTTTGAAAGTATATGTTTTGTGATGGTAAAGTAGTCCATCATTTGTCTTAATCATGGTTGTTGACTCAGACAAAATAAGACCTGGGAAAGACCTTAATTTAAAAAGGCCAGTGTCATCCACTGCATCCTGGGCCATTGCCAGTAGTCTTGACTCTTGTTTTGCAACTGGACTCTGATGATTCTGAAAAAGTGAGGTTATACCTCACTTAAAATCCATTTCACATATAAGTCAAATATGACTCTCATGATGTCATCGGTTCTCTTCAGGAACAAAGGGTAAAAAACAAGCAGCATCAGTGTACATGTTTGTGCATGTGTGCATAGTCACATGTATATATGTGTATATATTTATCAGTAATGTGTGTCTGTGTCATTGTTGTTCAGTCATTATCAATGTTTACTTCAAGGAAATATGGTTTCATCAGAGGAATTATCTAACTCACTCTTATAGATTGTGACATTTTTATGTCTCAGTAAATGGTCTTTATGACTGTAACTATAACAAATATAAGTTATAACAGTAATAGTAGAAGCAATCAAACTATGGTCATAATAGTAACGAGTGTCTCTGGATTCAGCTGAGCTAGACCTTGGTCAACAGTTGTACAGTCTAATGCTGGCTCCACACTTGCCTCCTTTCCAACTTGCAACCCTAATAACTCATGTTCAATTATGTCCCACAGCAAAGTGAGTAAGGGACACATATTAGAATGAACACACACACAAACTATATTAGGAGGAATAAAGACTATGCATTCATATATTTCACCATTCTTAACTTTTCTTCTATAACTGGATATTTTCCTATCACAATCGTTAAGCCTTGATATAGCAAACCTTGAGAAAATTCTAGCCATGCTACCCCAGTAGTCTGTCATGACAAACTTTATTGTTATTTTCAATTAATATATTCCTCTAAACCAGAAAGTTTGTCTTTTGTTATTGACACATTGATTTCAAGAAGTCTATAAGGCAAGCAAGGGGAATTCACAAGGGAGCCCTGGACCATAATATGGAAAATTGCTGAAACAACTTGTATCCCAATAAACAAAAGCTCATTACCAAAAAGCCTGGTCTTGTTTATTTTTCTTCAGTGAAACCCAACAAGAAGATTGAAATCTATGAGGTATGTCAGTCCTTTAAGCCTTCTAATTTGTTCTTGAGGACAAAAAGGCAAGGGAGGTTATTCAATCATAAGCAGTCTAATTATAGTGTGTGAATTTCACATATATTTAGACTTACTTTTTACTGATCCTGGACCTCTACTAAACAGAAAAATCCTGCTGTTTTCTCCTTCGAAATTCAAAGGCAAAACACAGACCTTTTAAATCCATACATTACTCATGCTACCTATTTAATTATTCTAAGTTTCACTAGCATAAGCATTTTTAAGAAATTAAATCCTTTGTAACAATAACAAAGCCAGTAGAGAATGAAAAACAACATTTTGCCATAGAATGTTACCTTACCTGTGAGATTTATTTATTTTGCTTGCTATAGAAAATTAACCTTTTCCTTTTTTATTATGTACAAGTGTTTTGAATGATATTTTTTTTCAGGGTTAGAGTTATTACACTAGGCCCCGTTTTTATTAATGGGTATTGGCCAGTAATATGACAAGACCAAAGATTGCCCAACAGAGAGCTTCCATGCTTTCCTGCAGTATACATGATGTGAGAAAGTGGGCTACTCATTTTGCCTCAATTTGTTCAAGTGAACTAATTCCATCTTGTTTCCTCCATCAGATTGTCATCTCTGATATTCCTGCTCCTTCACTTATTTTCAATCTCTCCCTCTCTACTGGCTCATTACCTACTGTCTACAAACATGCAAATGTCTTTTCCTATCTTGAACACATCCTCACCCCTCCATTAACTGTTATCCTATATCTTTTTTGAACTTTGTCACTAAATTCCTCAAAAAGACCACCTACAATATGTGCTTTCTCTTTCTTTATTTTGCCTTTTTTTGGAGGGCAATTTGGGGTTAAGTAACTTGCCCAAGGTTGCAAGGCTAGTATTGTGGGGGGGGGGTGTTAAGTGTCTGAGGCTGGAACCAAACTGGGGTTCTCCTGACTCCGGGGTCGGGATTTTACTCACTGCCCCACCTAGCCACCCCATTCTTTTTCTTTCTTCTCACTTTCTTTTTTAATCCTTTGCCATCTGGCTTCTATCATTTCACTGAAATGGCTCTCTCCAAAGTTACTAATGATCTCTTAGATGCCAAAGACTTTTCTTTATCCTCATTCCCATTGATCATTCTCTCCTGAAAATTCTGTTCTCTATAAGTTTTGGAGTCTCATGGTTTTCCTCCTACCTATATAAATGGTTTATGTTGTCTCTTTTGCTGGATTTTTCCTCAGATTAATATCTCTACCCATAAGTATCCTTCAGGTGACCTGTTCTGGGTCCTCATCTCTTCTTTCTCATATCACTTCACTTGGTGATCTCATCACCTTCCATAGATTAAATTACTATCTCTATACTGATGATTCTTAAATCTACTTTTCCTGTCCTAATCTGTCTGCCAATCTTACTCATATTTCCAACTGCTTTTCAGACATCTCAGACAGAATATGCAATAGATTTCTTAACCTCAATATATCCAGGACAGGACTAGTTATAGTTTCCCTTAATCCCCCCTTCCATATTATTATAGAAGGCAACTTCATTCTCCTATCCCTCAGGCCAAGTGGTGAGGAGGTAATGGATCTGCCAGACACCTGGGGAAGTCACCATAATGTGGTGGTGCCACCCGGAGACTGGAGAGACAGGAAAGACTGGCAACCAAGAGACAGTCACTGATCAAGTGTTCAGATACCACAGTAAGACAATAATGATCATGAGGAATCAGAGTAGTAAAATGGCAATGGGCAGATCCTCCAAAAGAAGTGTCAAATAGTAAAAACAAAGAAACAAAAACTAACTATAATTTGCTGAGGTTCTTGCACTACTCCTTGCTGTGATTTTTCCTTTAGTAATATAACTTTATTTCTAGTGGGAATAAACCTCTTTACATACAAATATTTGGGGAGAGGGAATGAAATGCAATACCTTTGTTAACTGAGCTTCTATGAAATTACTTTTTCTGTTTCTTACATGTTTTACAATTAATTGGATTTATGTTCAGATAGTTACTGGGAACCCAATTCATGTTGGGAGTAATAGGGGGTTTGGGTGGGACAAGGGTACTACATATATCAATATTAGAACTAGGCATGTTTGAAATTCGCATGTTCCAAGGGCCTGAGTCAGCCATGAAAAACCCAGGTTATACTAGTTGTTAATAAAAGGAAGTTCTCTAAAGATAAATTGATTGAAAGCTGCAGAATATAAATATACAACCACTCTTTCTTCTTACATGACAGTCTATCCAACATATGCATCCCTTCAGTGACAGAGAGTAGACCAGATAACGGATCTTATTTATTTCAGGGTAACCTTTAGTCCCTAGGCCAGAGCTCTGCACATATTGAATATTCAGTAATGATTTATGGAATTAAATTGTATAGATATGTCATTTGTACCATTTAATCAAGCATTTCTTGGGGAAAAGAAAACATGTCTTCTTTTTGCTTTTAAAAAAATTGTAGAACATTTTCCCTTCCTTGTACCCCCCCAAAAAATTCTTAACAACCAAGTCCCAAATTAATTTTCCCCTCTCAGGTTCCTCACTAACTACCATGCCCCATTATTTGTTCTCAATTTGTAATTATTCTAAAGGATTCAATGCAGTGATTTTTATTCAGCCACCATTTCAAGCTTCAACATAAATGACAACAAAAGTGCAGATTTTCATCATTATGGATATCAGCAAAAATATATTTTCCACAATAGAGTCTTCAGTGGAATTTCCCTAAATGCAATGCATAAATGTTTCTTGTTCACAGGTAAAGTCAAAATTATTTTAATATTTTAACTCGTGGAAATCAAAGCAATCTAAAGGTTTAAATAAATCATATATGGATGTTTGTGTATCCCTATGCATATTTATTTATTTATGAAGGAATACATGCATATATCATATGTATATATACATAATTATATACATATATGTATTATGAAATTGACATATAGTATATATGTGAATATATACATATATATATTCATAACATACCTTTAAATATACCTATGTAAGATACCCTTTAAATACCCTATAAATAAATTCAAGCCTGAATAATCCACATAGGACTTTCCATGTTGGTGCAGAGGGTGGTCAGTGATAAGTCAGTGCCTCATGCCTATAATAAGGAAAGATTTAGTGTGAGAGCTTGGAAGACACCTTCTTACTTTCATAGTAGATAAACAAGGTATTAAATCCACTTTAGAAAAAAACCGGAAGAAAAAAGAAATTGATTTTTTTCATTTTATTTATTTTATTTTAAAATTAAATTGGTTTGTTTATTTACTTTTAGATTACAAGATTCAGTTCCACAGTCCCTTGAGTTTCAAATTTTCTGCCCTCCCTCTTGCTGCACCCTCATCATGGCAGCATGCACTGGAATATAGGGTCTACAAACATTTTCACATAAATCATTAGTCAGGTTGTAAAGAAGGATTATAACTGATGGAATGATCAGTGGGAAAGAGGTAACAAAACAAAACAAGAAAAAGTAAAACAGCAAGTAGTTTCTTTCAATCTGCATTCAGACTCTGCATCTCTTTCTCTGCATGTGGATATCTCTTTTGATCATGATTGTTCTGGAGTAGTCTTACAACCTTACATTGCTGAGAAGAACCCACTCTATGAAGTTAGTCGTCACACATACGTTGTGCCTGTGATTGTGTAGAGATTTCTCTGGTTCTGCTCTTCTAGCTCAGGATCAATTTACATAAGTCTCTCTAGGTTATTATGAAGTCTGTCTGCTCCTCATTTCTTATAGCACAGTAGTATTCCATTACATTCATATGTCACAACTTGTTGTGATTACCCAATTGATGGGCATCCCCTTGATTTCCAATTCTTTGACAACATAAAAAGAGCTGCTACGAATATTTTTGTATATATGTGTCATCCTCTTGCTTCTCTGATCTCTTTGGGATACAACCTTAGAAGTGGTTTTTCTGGGTCAAAGGGTATGCACTTATTTATAGACCTTTGGGCATACTTCCAGATTGCTCTCCGGAATGGTTGGATCAGTTCAAAACTCCATCAGCAATGCATTAATGTTCCAATTTTTCCACATCCTCTCCAAAATTTATCATTTTCCTGTTTTGTCATCATAGCCAATATGGCCAGTGAGATGTGGTACCTCAGAGTTGTTTTGATTTGTATTTCTCTAATCACTAGTGATTAAGAACATTTTTCATGTGCTTATAGATATCTTTAATTACATCTTCTGAGACCTGCCTGTTCATATCATTTGACCATTTATCAGTTGGGGAGTGACTTGCATTCTAGATTTGACTCAATTCTGTGTATATCTTAGATATGAGGCCTTTATCAGAGACACTGGTTGTAAAAATTCTTTCCCAATTTTCCACTTCCCTCTTAATCTTGGTAACATTGGCTGTATTTGTACGGAAGCTTTTCAATTTAATGTAATCAAAATTATCCATTTTGCATTTTATAATGCTCTCTAACTCTTGCTTCATCATGGAGTCTTTCCATCTCCATAAATCTGATAGGTCAACTATCGATTGCTCTCCCAGATGGCTTATAGTATCAGCCTTTATACCTAGATCATGTACCCATTTCAACTTTATTTTGGTGTACAGTATTAGATATTTGTCTATGCCCAATTTCTGTCATACTATGTTCCAGTTTTTCCAGCAGTTTTTGTCAAATAGTGTGTTAATATCCTAAAAACTGGGGTCTTTGGGTTTATCAAAGAATAGATTACTAGAGTCATGGGCTGCTGAGTCAAATGTACACAATCTATTCCATTGATCCACTACTCTATTCCTCAGCCAGTACCAAGTTCTTTTGATGACTGCTCCTTTATAAAACAGATTAAAGTATGGTATGGCTAGGCCACTTTCCCTAGCATTTCTTTTCATTATTTGCCTTAATATTCTGGACCTTTTTTTCTTACAAATGAATTTTGCTATGATTTTTTCTAGTTCTAATGAAGTAAATTTTTCATAGATTGATTGGTATGGCATTAATATGTAATTTAATTAAGGTAAAATTGTCATTTTTATTATATTAGCTCTACTCAGCCATGAGCAATTGATGTTTTTTCAATTAGTTAGATCTGACTTTCTTTGTGTGAAAAGTGTTTTTTAATTGTGTTCATATAAGTCCTCAGTTTGTTTTGGCAGGAATATATATACATACACACACACACACACACACACACATATGTGTGTGTGTGTATAGGAATGCCAAGGACTTATGTGGGTTTATTTTATACCCTGCAACTTTGCCAAATTTGTTTACTATCTCAAGTAGTTTTTTTTTTTTTACTTGATTCTCTAGGATTCTTTAAGTATATCATCATATCATCTACAAAGAGTGATAGCTTAGTCTCTTCTTTGCCTAATTTGATTCCTACAATTTCTTTTTTCTTCTCTTATTGCTACTGCTAACATTTCTAGTACCAACTTGAATAAGAGGGTGATAGTGGACATCCTTGTTTCACCCCTGATCTTATTGGAAATACTTCTAGCTTTTCCCCATTGCATATAATACTTGCTGATGGTTTTAGATAGATGCTACTTATTATTTTAAGGAAGACTCCATTTATTCTTATATTTTCTAATGTTTTCAATAGGAATGGGTTTTGTATTTTGTCAAATACATTTTTTTTTGTATTTTCTGTACCTATTTGAGATAATCATATGGTTTCTGCTAATTTTATTGTTGATGTGGTCACTTATACTGATAGTTTTCCTGATATTGAACCATTCCTTTTCTGGAATAAATCTTACCTGAACAGAGTATATTATTCTCCTGATGAATTGCTGTGATCTTTTTGCTAATATTTTATTTAGAATTTATTTAGAATATTTAGAATTATTTAGAAGCGTTTTGTCCCAAACGCTGGGGTTTTCTCAGCTGCCGGAGGTATTAGATGGGTGCCCTCTCTGAGGCCTCCACAAGCTCTGGCAAGGTGGACACACACCCCAGGACCTCTACCTTGGACTGCAATCCATATCCAAGCAGGTTAAGGCAATAGCAATTTCCCCTCACACTCATCACTTGGTCTCCCTACACTCTGCAGGCCAACAGCTGAAGCTCCCACCTGGCACAGGCTGTGCTGGGCTTCTTAGTGGCTTCTTGTGCTGGGGGAAAAAGCTGATATACTTCCACTTACTGGGTCCCAAAGTCCAGACTGCACTGACTGCTCACTTTGTCCTTCACATCTCTGTGTTGATAGTTCTGGAAATGGCCACAGCTGCTGCTGATCTGGAGTCCCTCCAGCCGGCAGCTGGTCAGACCCAATCTGGGGCTGAAACCTCCATCTCATGCAGTCCTGGGCTTGCCTCCCAGAGCACCATGCTGAACGATTCCTGCTGGCCTGCCGGGCTGTCCTCAGCAGGAAGTAGTTTTCTCTGTGTCATTTTGTGGGTTCTGAAGCTCCAAAGTTTGTTCAGAGTCACCATTTTACATTGATTGAGGAAAGTGGAAGCTGGAGCTACTCGGAGGTCCTGCTTCTACTCAGCCATCTTGAATCTGCCCCCTTGACTTCCTCTTTAGTTCATTTGGGGAACTTATTTTTTGGAAATATTCATCCATTTCCCTAAGATTGTCAAATTTATGTGCATACAATTGGGCAAAATAATTCCTAATTATTGGTTTAATTTCCTCTTCATTTGAGGTAGATTCAGCCATTTCATTTTTGATACTCATAATTGTGTTTTCTTCTTTATTTATCATATTGATTAAGGGTCTATCAATTTTATTGTTTTTTTTAAATACCAGCTCAGTTTTACTTATTAATTCAATTTTATTAATCCCTCCTTTGGTTTTCATTATTTCTAATTTAGTATTTAATTGGGGATTTTCAATGTGTTCTTTTTCTTCCTTTTTCAGTTGCATGCCAATTTTGTTGATCTCCAGTTTTCCCTATTTTGTTTATGTATTCATTCAAGTATATAAAACTTCCCCTAAGAACTGCCTTTGCTGTATCCCTCAAGTTTTGGTATGTTGTCTCATTATTGTCATTCTCTTGAATGAAGTTGCTTATTATTTCTATAATTTCTTGTTTGACCCGCTCATTCTTTTTTATTTTTTTTTCCGTTTTTCAAATGCTTTATTAACTTCTGATTTACATCATTCATTTCCGCTAGATTTTGAGTTACAAATTTTCTCCCCTTTTTTCCCCTAGCCACCACCCCAAAATAGCAGTCTGACAGTATATCCCTTCCTCCAAACTGCTCTCTCCCATATTTTCTCCCATATCACTTTCGACTTTTTCCAGTAGGGCATGGTGGATATTTATGCCACAGTAGCTGTATATTTTATTTCCCAATAACATGTAAAATAGTATTAATATTAGTATATTAGTATATATATATATATATGTATACATTTGATTTTAAAACTTTGAATTCCAGATGCATTCACTTCCTCCCTTGTCACCAACCCTTACTGAGAAGATAAGCAGTTCAGTATAGGTTGTACATATGCAGCTAATTCAAAACAATAACATAGTAGATATATTGTAAAAGACTGACTGTATTTACCTCCTTCCTATCCCACTCCCACTTTTTCTATTCTCTACTTTGATTGAGTCCCTTTTCAAAAGTGGATGCTTCCAACTTCCCTCCCCACCAGCCTGCCATTCCTTCCATCATCCCCCCTCTCAACTCTTTCCTGCCTATTCTCCTTTAGGGTGAGATACACTATTTAGGTGTATTTCATTCCCTTCCCAAGCCAAATTCAATGAGAATTAGGTTGACCCATTCCCTTTTGCCTTCTTATTCTTCCCCTCCATTGTAACCATTTTCCCTTGCCTCTTCTGTATGAGATAGTTTACCCCATTTTGTCTCTCCCCATCTCCTCTCATTATATTCCTCTCTCACCTCTTAATTTCACCTTTTAAGTATCATCCCTTACTGTTAAATTAGTCCTGTGCCCTCTATCTATGTATCCCTGTAAACATATATACATACATTCACACATATATTCATATGCCCATATACCCACATATATAGACATATATACATATATATATTCCCTTCAACTATTTCATACTGACAAAAGTTTCATCAGTTACAATTATTGTTTTTCCATGTAGGAATATTAATAGCTCAATTTTGATAAGTTCCTTATGATTTATTTTCCCCGTTTACCTTCTCATACTTCTCTTGCTTCTTGTATCTGAATGTGAAACTGTCTATTCAACTCTGTTTTTTTCATCAAGAATGCTTGAAAATTGGGTGGCCAGGTGTAATGTAATGCCAAGCAAAGGCAACTTCCCAAGGTTCAGAATACCAGCATAGGTGCTCTCCATTTTATTCAGTGACAAAGAACAGAGAAGATCAAAACATGACATCATTCAAAATACAGCATTTACTAAGTGTGATTAAATAATCTCAAAGTACTACCCCACCCCAGGACCATTCATTCAATCAATTACAAAGTCCCTGTTCTAAATACTACTCCACCCCTAGGCTGTACCTTCATTTAGTCCATCACAAAACCCCTCTTCTCAAATGGAGATTAGTTTCCAAACATAAGCAAATTCACTTGTTCAACCATAGAACACAAAAAGTTCAAAAGTTCCCCACCCCTGGATCACAATTGAATCTACCCCAGAGTTACATCAAGTTTAAGCATAGCACTGAATACCCAAATGGAGGTCTTTTCTTCATCTTGATAGGAGGCAAGTTCTCAGCAATCTTAGTTCCTGGGGAGACAAGGCTTAGCAAGGCCACAAGATACATTGCCAGTCTCTTCATTGATTCATCCTCTGTCTGCAGAACAGTCCTAGAACCCCTGAAAAAATCAACAAAACCCTTTCCCAGGATTTCTGTAAACATACAACAAGAAAATCCTTCTTCAGGGCTTCTGAACCAACAGAAAGGTTCGCAGACCCCTGCAACGACAGCACTGTCCTTCACCAGTGGACAGTATTCACTCTCTGTCTGCAGGACAGTCTCAGTAGCTCTGAACCAACAGAAAGGTTCCCAGACCCCTGCAACAATAGCACTGTCCTTCACCAGTGGACAGTATTCACTCTGTCTGCAGGATAGTCTCAGGAGCTCTTAGCCAACAGCCAGGTTCCAGGACTTCTTCAACAAGACTATCTTTCACCAGTGGACAAATCTGGCAAAACAACATCAAAACAGACAGATAAAGTACCAGCAAAACAGCCATGTCTCCTCAGTCCTTGGCAGCTTTGGGGGCAGGTCTCAAAAGTCCAGGGCAATTCAAAATGGCCCTCTGCAGTCCTCTCAGTCTCTCTCTCTGCCTCCATGAGGGTGCTGCTTCCAAAAAGTTCTTCTGCCTCTCTCTTGTCTCTCCAAATCTACGTCACCAGCTCCTCCCAGCTCAGGACTCTCTCTTCACATCAACAAGTCCATCCCACAGGTGGGATTAACAAGCTCTGGGTTTTAACACAATCAATTTGAAAACCAAGCCAATACAGAGGGATCTTTATATTCCATTACTATCACACCAGGTAGCACAGCGAGTAAGAGCACCGGCCCCAGTGTCAGACTGACCTGGAGATCGAATCCCGGGCTCAGACACTTAGCACCCACCCAGAAATAACTGGCCGTGTAACCTTGAGCAAGTTACTTAACCCCGATTCAAAAAGAATGCTTGAAAGTCCTCTATTCCACTCAATGACCATATTTTCCCCTGAAACATGATACTCAGTTTTGCTGTGACCCACTCATTCTTTAGGATTAATTTATTTAGTTTCCAATTAGTATTTAGTCTATTCTTCCATGGTCCTTTATTAAATATATATTTTATTGCATCATGATCTGAGAATGATACATCTAATATTTCTGCCTTTCTGCACTGGACTAGGTGGTTTTTATGCCCTAGTACATAGTCACTTTTTGTATGTGTGCCATGTACTGCTTAGAAGAAGGTATATTCCTTTTTATCCCCATTCAATTTTCTCCATAGTCTACCATATCTATCTTCTCTAAGATTTTATTTACTTTCCTGACTTTTTTCTTCTTTATTTTAAGGTTTTATTTATCAAGCTCAGAGAGGGGGAGATTGAAGGCCCCCACTAGTACAGTTTTTCTATCTATTTCTTCCTGTAATATCCTTAACTTCTCCTTTAGGAATTTGGATGCTGTACCATGTGGTGCATAAATGTTTAGTAATGATATTGCTTAATTTTAGATGGTGTCTTTTAGCAGAATATAGTTTCCTTCCTTATCTCTTTTAATTAGATCTATTTTTGCTTTTGATTTTTCTGAGATAAGGATTGCTACCCCTGCTTTTTTTTAAATTTAACTGAGGTATGATATATTTTACTCCATCCTTTGACCTTTACTCTGTGTGTATCCTGTTTCAGATGTGTTTCTTGTAAACAGCATATTGTAGGATTAAGGTTTTTAATCCATTCTGGCTTCCACCTCCATTTTTTGGGAGAGTTCATCCCATTCACATTCACAGTTATGATTACTATCTGTCTCCCTCCATCCTATTCCCTTCCTGTTTATGCTTTTATTTTTCCCCTTTCTCCCTTCCCCACCTTAAGAGTTTTCTTTTTTACTGCCACCTCCCTCAGTATTCCCTTCTTATCAGCCCCCCTCCCTTTTCCTACCCTTCCCCCTTACTATTTCCACCCCCAATTTCTTAGCCCTTCCCCCCTCCTACTGCCTATAGGGTATGATAGATTTTTATATATAATGTAGTATGTTATTTCTTCTTCAAACCAAGATTGATAAGAATAGATCTCATGCAATGCTTCTCTCCCTCCCTTCTTTCCCTCTTTTATAAGTTTTATGTCTATCCTTGATAGAGTACTCTACTTAACTGATTATGTTATTCCCTCCTTGCATCAGAACCAATAAGGAAAAAGCTCGTATAATGCTCATCTCCCTCCCCTCTTTCCCTCTACTATAATATTTTTATTCCTCTTTGCATGGCATAATTTACCCTTTTCTTCTTCATTCTTTCCTCTACTTCCATTGCAGTCCCTTTGCAGCCCTTAATAAGGTTTTTTTTATTCGTTATTTTGTGTAATTTATACTCACACTATCTATTTATCTATATCCCTTTTAGATGTGGCCATGGTTATAGAATTCTCAGTATTAACAGGTGTCAGCTTCCCATATATGGATGTAAACAGTTTGCTCTTATTGAATAATAATAATGTGTGTGTGTTTTCCCTTTTTACCTTTCTATGTATCTCTTGAGTCTTGTAATTCAAGGTTGAATTTTCCATTGAGCCATGGCTTTTTCATCAGGAAGGTCTGGAAGTCCATTATATCATTGAATTACCATCTCCTTGTCTGGAAGATTATGCTCCAATTTCATGGATAGGTGATACTTGGCTGTAACCCAAGCTCTTTTGCCTTGGAAAAAACCATATTCCAGTTCCTCTGATCTTTTAGGTGAAAAGTCCCGACATCCTGTGCGATCCTCATTGTGGTTGTGCGATACTTGAATTGTTTCTTTCCGTCTGCTTGTAGTATTTTCTCCTTTACCTGATAGTTCTGGAATTGGGCCACAACATTTCATTGACTTTTAAATTTGGGAACTTTTTCAGGAGGTGTCTGGTGTATTCTCTCATTCTCTATTTTACCCTCTGGTTGTAGGATCTCAGGGCAGTTTTCATTGATGAGCTCTTGGAAGATGTTGTACAGGCTCATTTTTTCATTATGATTTTCTGGTAGACCAATAATTCTCAGATTATCTCTCCTGGATCTGTTTTCCAGGTCAGTTATTTTTCTATTGAGATATTTTACCTCTTTTTCAAATTTTTCATTATTGATGTTTTGTTTGACTGAATCTTGGTGACTCATAGTCATTAGCCTCAATTTCCTTGATTCTAATTTTTAGTGAATTATTTTCCTCACTTTGTTTTTAAAGCTCCTTTTCCATATGTTCAGATTTCACTTTTATTTCACAATCTTTTCTTTTAAGGAGCTGTTTTTTTCATTGTAATGTTTTTTTTTCTAATTTTGCCATTTTTTATTTTAAAAGAATTATTGAGGGAGTAGAAGCATGGCCTTTCCGCGGCTCTGGCTTCCACCTTCCCCAATCCATGGAAAAGGGGACTCTAAACAAACTTTGGAGCTGCAGAACCCACAAAATGACACAGAGAAGCTAACCTCCTGCTGAGGACAGCCTGGCAGGCTGGCAGGCATCCAGCACAGAACTCTGAGAGCCGAGCCCAGCCCCACTCTGAGGCATTATCCCCAGGGTGGGCCTGACCAGCTGCTGGCCACAAGGACTCCAGATCAGCAGCAGCTGTGGCCGTTTCCAAAATTATCAACACATAAGACACAAAGGAAAAAGTGAGAGGTCAGTACAGTCTGGACTTTCGAACCAGTAAGTGGGAATGCCTGGCTTTTACCCCCAGGGTGAAAAGCCGCTGAGACACCAGCACAGCCAGCCAGCATCACATGGTGGCTTCAGCTCTTGGCCTGCAGAGTGTGAGGGGAAAAAGCACCAGTCTGAGGGGTAATCGCTCTTGATTTAAACTACTTGGATCTGGATTGCAGTCTAGGGTGGAGGTTCTGGGGTGTGTGTCCAGCTTGCCTGAGGGTGTTGTGACCTCAGAGAGGGCACCCATCTAATACCTCTGGCAGCTGAGAAAATGCCAGCGTTTGGGACAAAAGCTCCCATCTGGTGGCAGAGTCCTACTGTAGCAAAAGCCCAAAAATCAAGTAATTGAGTGGCAAAATGAGCAGGCAAAGGAAACAAAGCAGACAGAAGATTCCAACAATACACTCCTATTCTGGGGACAAAAAGGAGCAAAGCATGGAACAGGAGGAAACAGTGAAGTCAGAACTCCTGTACCAAAAGCTTCAAAGGAAAATACAAGCTGGTTACAGGCCATAGAGGAACTTAAGAAAGATTTTGAAAACCAAATAAGAGAAGTGGAGGAAAAATTTGGAAGAGAAATAAAAACAATGCAAGAAAATTATGAAATGAGAGTCAACAGCCTGACTGAGGAAAATAATACCTTAAAAAAACAGACTGAATCAAATGGCAAAGGAGGCCCAAAAAGGCAATGAGGAGAAGAATGCCTTTAAGCCAAATTTGCCAGATGGAAAAAGAATCTCAAAAACTCAATGAGGAGAATCATTGCTTCAGAATTATATTGGAGAAAATGGAAGCTAATGACTTTATGAGAAATCAAGATGCTGGTAAACAGATCCAAACAAATGAAAGAATAGAAAGCAATGTGAAATATCTCATGGGAAAAAACACTGACCTGGAAAATAGATCCAGGAGAGACAATTTGAAAATTATTGGACTGCCTGAAAGCCATGACCAAAGTAAGAACCTAGAAATCATCCTCCAGGAAGTTCTCAAAGAAAACTGCCCTGATGTTTTAGCACCAGAGGGCAAAATAGAGGTTGAAAGAATCCACCGATCACCTCCTGAAAAAGATCCCAAAAAGAAAACTACTAGGAATATTATAGCCAGGTTCTGGAATTCCCAGATTAAGGAGAGAATATTACAAACAGCCAGGAAGAAAAATTTGAATATTATGGAAACACAATCAGGATAACCCAGGATCTGGCAGCTTCAACACTGAGGGATCGAAGGGCTTGAAATACGATATTCCGGAGGGCAAAGGAGCTGGGATTAAAACCAAGAGTCACCTACCCAGCAAAACTCAGTATTGTGTTTCAGGGGAAAGTATGGTCATTCAGTGGAATAGAGGACTTTCAAGCATTCTTGCTAAAAAAAACCAGAGTTGAATTGAAGATGTGACATTCAGATACAAGAAGCAAGAGAAGCATGAGAAGGTAAACGGAAAAGGAATCATAAGGAACTTATCAAAGTTGAAGTATTAACATTCCTACATGGAAAAACAATAATTGTAACTTATGAAACTTTTTTCAGTAGTTGAAGGGATTAGAAATATATATATATATATATATATATATATATATATTTGTCTATATATGAGGTTATATGGGCATATGAATACATATGTGAATGTGTGTATATATGTTTACAGGTATACATAGATGGAGGGCACAGGACCAATTTAACAGGAAGGAATGATACTTAAAAGGTGAAATTAAGAGGTGAGAGGAATATAATGAGAGGAGATGGGGAGAGAAAAATTGGGGTAAACTATCTCATACAGAAGAGGCAATAGAAAATGGTTACAATGGAGGGGAAGAATAGGAAGGCAAAAGGGAATGGGTCGACCTTATTCCCATTGAATTTGGCTTGAGGAGGGAGTGAAATACACACTAAATAGGGTGTCTAACCCTGCAGGAGAATAGGCGGGGGAACTGGATGAGAGGGGGGATGATAGAATTGAGGGTAGGCTGGGGGGGAGGGAAGTGGAAAGCACTCACTTTTGAAAATAGATGGGATCAAAGTAGAGAATAGAACAAGTGGGAGGTGGGATAGGAGGGAGGGAAATATTGTCAGTCTTTTACAATATATCTACTATGTTATTGTTTTGCGTTAGCCCCACATATACAACCTTTACTGAACTGCGTATCTTCCCATTAAGGGTGGGTGACAAGGAAGGAAGGAAATTGAAATTTTTAAAATCAAATATTCAAAAAAATATATATATCAAAATAACACTTCTAAGTAAATAAAAGTTATATCATTATAATAAAGATGTAAAAAATTATATCTTTACTTTCATTAATCTCTGTTTTCCTTTGTAATCCTACATATTTTATTTACTTAGAAGCGTTATTTTGATATATATATGTATATATATATGTTTGTGTGTGTATTATATATGTATGTATATATGTGTATATATGTTTTGTATGTGTGTGTATTATATATATATACTATTATTAATACCATCTTACATGTAATTGGGAAATAAGATATAGAGGCACTGAGGCATAGAGATCCACTGGAAAAGTAGAAAGGGGTATGGGAAAAAATATGGGAGAGAGCAGATTGGAGGAGGGGATATCCTGTGGGACTGCTATTTTGGGGCAGTGGGTAGGGGGAAAACGGGGAGAAAATTTGTGACTCAAAATCTGGTGGAAATGAATGATGTAAATCAGAAATTAATAAAGCATTAAAAAAAGAATTATTGATTTTATTTTCTACCTCTATAATTTGGTTTTCAAAGCTCTTTTTGAGGTCATCTAAGAATGCTTACTGTGCTTGAGTCCAGTTCAGATTCTCTGTTGAGGCTTCAGCTGTGGGTGTGGAGTCAATACTGTCTCCTTCTGAATTTGGTTCCTCCCTCTCACAATAATAGGATTCTAGAATTTTTGTCTTTGCAGTCTGTTTTTTTACCCATTTTGAGGTGGGGCCTTGGCCATGCCCTTCTTCTAGGGTTCCCAAGTCTTTACTGTTTAAAATTTTGCTCTGGGGAAAAAATTACTCTGTTTTCAGGGTCAGAGGGAGAATTGGAGCATCCAGGGTTAACTTTGCCATCCTGTTCCTTGGAAGTTCATATAGTGATTTTTTTTTTTAATTTCCTGGCTTTGGGTTTGTAGTCCCAGGAATAGCTGCTTCCACTGCCAGGTGCCCTGCATTTGTATGTAACCCAGCTCCATCTGATCCTAGCCCTGTATTTATAAGGCTAGCAATGGCTCTTGTTGGTGGTGGATCAACTTGTTGCCATGTTGACCAGGCCTCTGCATGCCACATCATCCAGGCCTCTGCGCTCTGTCCTTGCATAGTGGTCTGGGCCTCTATGTAAGGTTCCTGCATCATAGTCATGTGGCCCTCAGGGTGCTGCCCCTGCGTTATTGTCTGGGCTTCCAAAGAAATGGAATTTAAAAGGCAAATGTGTATGGGATAAAAATTCACCTAAAATTCACAATTTTTAGCTTCCTTCCCTATAGCCTTTGAGGAATTTCCCCTTAATTAAATTAGAGATGTTGTTAGCTGATCTGAGAAATTTTGCTCCCAGTGGGAAAGCTCATTCGTTCTATGCCTTTGCTCGCACATTATGATATGTATAACTCCCCTGATAAGTTTTTTATATGCTTGGATTTATTCACTATTCACCATTTGGGATGGTCTTTTTTGTAATAATTTTTTTGTGTGTGTGGAAAGAGGTCAAATAACTGGATATATACTTGGACTTTATTTTTAAATGATAATGAATTTTAAAAAGCAACTTGAACTTATGGATAAAAAATAGTTTCCATGGGGTAGGTAGGTGGCACAGTGAATGGAACACCAGTCCTGGAGTCGGGAGAACCTGATATCAAATCTGGCCTCAGACACTTGAAAAGTAACTAACCATGTGACTTTGGGCAAATCACTTAACCCCAATTTCCTTGCTTCCCCCCTCCAAAAAAAAAAAAAAAAGAAAAAATTAGTTTCCCTTAGATTCATGCTATGGGTTTGGGTAGAGATAGATGCAATTTGAATCCTGTATCCTCTCTTTGAAGAAAGTATGTTGAACAATTTTGTGTCTGCTTATTTTGCTCCCTTCCCAGAGGGAATCTTAAATTTCCCTTGAAGAATTGGGAGCAGTGGTCATATTCCTAAGCTCCCTATAAAAATCTTTATAAACTACATTTAGACAAACCCATGTGAATATTCACATGACTAACATGAGTAAAATATGCACACATATTTGTGTAAGATGTATGTGGATATAGAGTGTGAAGGTAGTACAGAAATATATCTCTATATACATATACATAACTAAATATATGTGTTGTGCATATATGTGTGTGTGTGTGTATACACATTCTATCAATAGTAGCTCTATAAACCTATTTATCCATCAGTGTGTTTGTGGGTGTGTGTATATACACATAGAGAATACAAAGATGAAATATTTGAATACACATGGTGCAAGGCAGACAAGCGTCTTGCTTTCCATGTGGGTTATAATGATCATATTTCTTTTTCATGAACTAATAAGCTTCCTTAATATTAGATCAATACCATAAGGGCAAGTAAACCCCAGGCAGGCCATAAAGAAAATGTCCATTTACCTTCCAGGCTACTCATTCGAAGTGCTGAATGCTTTTCTTAAGGAGTTATGGCTGTATCTATATGTAACTTTATGTGTACCTATCTTACTATACATGTGTGTATGTATGTATGATGTATGTGTATGTGTGTATGTATATATATGTATGTGTGCGTGTAATAAAAGTTTTAATGATGTCTATCATTAATTATTGGGCACCTACTAAGCATAAGAGGAAAAAAACATCATGATAGAGTGGGAAGAACTCTATAATTAGAATTAAAGAACTTGGGTTCAAAGTCCAGTTTTCTCACTTAATATCTATATAGCCTCCAAGCAAGTAACTTCACTTATCTGGGTCTGAAACTTATTTCTTCACTGGTAAAATCAGAATATTGGGTTTGATGACCTGTAATGTCTTTAAAAGCCTTGAATTTATGGAATTATGAAACATAAACTTTTACTTAAAGATTAGGAAACATTTTGGAATAATTTTGAGATTATTTTTTCTTACACTGCCTCCATCCCCTAGGTTGTCAACCAGAAGTGAATTTAAAAAAAAAGGTTCACCGTATACTAAAAAATTGTCCCTGGGCTTACCTCTTTCCTACTGTGATAAAAAAAAAATTGATGAAATATTATTATCTAAATAATGTTTGTCTTATTTCCTAAACTGCTATATCAATATGTTTATCTTATAGTTGGATAGAGAGAGAGGAATAGAATATTTAAGAAACAATTTACTCATTTTAGCAGTAACACATGTCATTTCCAATATTTAAATAATCTCCTTGTTCCTCAATTCATTAAAACAGTCATCCATCAGTTTCCACAATGTGGAGCAAACAGTGATTATTTATTAATTCTCTTTGTTACAATCACAAACACAGTATTTGTAGTGTTTAGTACATCAGACATTGAGAGAATATTAAGTAGGTCAATTCCCCAAAATATTCTGGGAATATGGAGAAATCGCTACAATTCATTAGAGAGGGTTCATTTGTACTGTATTCATTTTGGATGTATCTTCTAAATTCTGATCACATTTTATTTTAGGGACAGCTTTTATTTATGCCTCGTTTCATTTTTAATGAGTTTTCCTATCCAAAATAAACAACTTTATTAATGTAATAAAATATAACAGGATTTATCAGAACCCTGGAATTATATCCTGCTGTCACAAGAATTTCAGAATAAAAGGAATAATCTTGTTTTTCTATCTATTTGGCACTGTTACTAAATTTAATAATTGCACTTTCTGAAATGTGGTGTCTTGCTAAGGCTTTAAGTAAAAAAAAAAAACTTTCTTGCAGTTTTAAAAATATGAGTTGATTATAAGTATTCAGTTCAGAGGGAGGTGAAACGGGATTAATGAAAAAATGTGTTTTATGAGAAATGAATACAAACATATTTGGTATTGTTCCAAACAGTGACATAAGAACCTTAAGGACCATGGTACTATGACATTTGATTTGCAGTTGAAAATTCCCATCCGATTTGTCTCTATCATTAGAAGGTGAGTCCTTGAAAGCAGCGACTAGCTTATTTTTCTATCTTTATATGCAGTGCACATAGTACTAAGTACCAATCCTTTACACATAGTAAGAGCTTAATAATTTTTTTTCTCCCATTCATTCCATTAATTCATTTATTTAATAAATTCCTATAAAGGACTTTTAATTTTTATCTCATCAATATGTAAACATCAATGGCAAAGTAGGATCTACAATTCCAGAGGAAAATATTTTGCAATTAACATGAAAATATTATTTAAGAGCTAAGGAGATAATATTCCTTTTTTTTTAAACTTGGATAAACCTATATTATGTTATAGGGATATTCCAGTGAGGAAATGGTTTCTATTGGTGCAAATCTAGAATCTTTGCTCTTAGAAAATTGCCTGGGCACTGAGAATTCAAATGACTTGTCAAAGGTCACATAAACACCATTTGACAGAGTTGAAACTTGAACTTAGCATGTAACGACTCCAAGATCAGCTACCATATTGCCAAAGCCATATTGTTTCATGTGTGACTATGAGTGTATGTGTATTGTGTGTGTGTATGAATGTGTGTTACAGATGGCATTATAATGGAGATGGCAACAAACACGTATTTGATTCCTAGGTGCAAATCAAAAGAAGGCTTCTAAGAACTATTTCAAATTTAACTTTGGTCAAGAAAACAATGTTAGATTCAGAGCCAGAAGAAGTAGGTTCAAATCCTAGGTCTACCAGTAATACTTACGAGACTTGGAGCATTTGTTTTACTTCTTGAGGGCTCAGCTTTCTTTCATCATTGTAAATGGTGGTCAAACTCGATGAATTTTAAGGTACCTTCTAACTCTAAGTCTGTAAATCTGTTATTAGTTGTCTTTTGGCATAGAATCCATTTCAGATCACTCAATCATTATTTTATTTGTTTTCCCTGCAGAGCACTAGATACAGGTATCTGAGAACTGGGCAAGCAATAGAAAATATCCTTGCAAATTAAAAAAAAAAAACCATAAAAACAAAGGGAAAAGAACTCTCACATTATGATTTCATTATGCAAGATAAAATTCCAACAATTTGACGACATGTTTAAAAGAAAACATGGAAGGCCAAATATACACTCTGCTTTTGACAATTTGACATCAGCTGATGAGTGATAATGAAAGCACACCATTGCTATGTTTGTGAGCAGTCACAATTCAGTGCCACTACTGTTAGAGCTGGGGGAGGGGTACAATCCATGGAATATAAATGACTTTGAGTTTGGCAACAGGTCACCCATGCCATGCTTGGCTTAGCACAGTCTGTCAGAGCTCCTTCCTATTCAGCTTGTCTATGACTTATCAGATGTTGGTGCACGTGATTACCATTTGACTAAGTGATAATCAGTGCTTTCAATTCTAGGGAAATCAAACTTATCTCCCATCTCCTGTCTTTTTTCCTTTCTCTAGACCATCCCCCTTTCCTGAAAGAAACTTTCCCCTCACCTTGTTTGCTTTGAATCATTAGTTTCCATCAAAACTTAGCTCATGATGCCTCTCAGATAGGAACTCCCTTAATTATATTTACTTTGAATGTATGTAGTGTTTACCCTTATGTATCTATATATTTTATCTCCTCCTAAAGAATATAATCTCTTGAAGTTAGTGATGGATTCATTTTTGTCTTTGTGTTCCTAGTTCCTTCCATAGTTTCTGGTATATAGCATGTTTTTAATAAATATTTGTTGGATGATTAATAAGGAAAATAGCAAGGGAATATTCCAATTTACTCTGAGATTTAACTAATTATTATTTAAAAATAATCACATAATTGGAAAATGAAAGACAGACTCCCTGAAGAAGACAAAGTTCTCCTAGAATTTTCTATTGAGGAAGATATTATACTGAGTACATTGCCCTAGCTGTATAGTATTAATATATTCATAATGACATGCATGATGACTAACAATCCACACTGGAAGAATCAAGTGGAAGAATGTATGTTTTTTCTTGGACATGTTATTATGTGGATATCCATTAATGTATACACCTTAGCCATGTCCTACAAATGGAGGATGAGCTGGTCCCATAATTTGTTAAGATATTATGAGTACATCTTAGGTAAAGAAGATACTTTAATTTTATGGTGGAGTTGGTTTCTAGGTGGATCAGTGGATAAAGTGCAGGGCCTGGAGTCAGGAAGATCTGAGTTTAAATCCAGCCTCAAATACTTACTAGCCTTATCATCCTGAGCAAGTCACTTAAGCTCTTTTTTGCCTTAAATCACTGGAGAAGAAAATAGGGAGTCATACTGGTATCTTTGTCAAGAAAATCCCAGTACACAATTGTGCATGTGATCATGACAAGTCAGATATGCTTGAACAACAAGAATTTTCTTAAACCTTCACATTTTATAGGATTACATTCAATAGTACTATTTTTCAATAAGGACAGTATATGTGTGCCATTTTTTAGAGGAAGCCTATCTGATGGCCACATCAACCAAAAGGAATCCTGCATTATCCAATAATTAAGAAGGGTGACAACATCTCAAGAGCTTTACTATGTGGATACAAAGAAATGTTTCTGCCCATGGCTGATTGAGACAAAGGGAAAATGGAAGAAGAGTAGAGTGAGGTCTAGCCCCATGGTCTTGGGAATGTGCTTCAATGTTAAGCAGATCTTTAAAAGGACAGTTCAATCCAATCCAGAATAATTTACTAAGTGCCTACTACACGTGAAACAAAGCTGAGTTTGGAGCTTGGAGTGTGTACTGTCCCTCTTTTGGTGTGAATAGCAAGTAAGTTTCCACTAGACATTTATATCACAAAATGTATATACAAACTCTTCCAAAGTTGAAACTTTTATTTATAATATGGGTAGTGTATGACAATCAGAGTTAATAAAATTGAGTGGGAAATATAGAGATTAGGTGAATCTGGAAAATTGTGTCACAGCTTTTCTTCAATTCAATAAGGCATCTTTTTGAGCACCAATATAAGGTGGTAAATTCCCCTAGCCCTAACTGTAAGTGACCCAAAGAGCAATGACTGTATTGGGTGTAATTTAGTTGGAGCCTACTGTTGGAGGTGAAGTGTGTGGTGTCAGCAGGGGAAAGTTACAGCAGATGATAGATAGGCAGTCAGAGACAGACAGACAGACAGACAGACATCAGAAGTGGTGAGGAGAAACAAGGACATAGAGACAGAGGTACAGACAGATAGAGAGACAGAAATAGAAACAGAGGCAGAAAAAGACAGAAAAAAGACATAGAGCAAACATTCTTTTCTGGAGACTGGGAGAAAACTTTCAGTTAAGTGAAAATTTTGACAGGACAGTTTGTGTGAAATTTTGCTGCACTATGGTACAGGGTCATGAGTTTTGAATTCTCATCACCTCCATTAAAATGTAAGTTTCTTAAGGGCAGGAATGATGTCATGTTTGTCCAGATATTCTCAGTACTTAGTAGAGTGCCTGGCACATAGAAATCATTTAATGAATGTTTTTTGCTTAATTTCTTTCTTTAAGCTACAGAACCTTGGTTCAAGCTCTGTTTTTCCACTTAACTGCTTATATGATCTTGAGTAAAATCTCTTAGCCCTTCTGGGCTCAATTTCCTCATCCTCAGGTGAAAGGGTTATATTCAATGTCCCTCTAAGTCTCTTCCAGCTCTAAATCTATGTTGCTATGACCCATTTGGGCTTCAGAACCTAATCTAATTAAACTGATTTCCTGATTATAGCCAGAGATGTAAATGGATTAAAAGAAATAACTACATCTAAACAGGAAAAATTCTCAGTGTATCAGGATAGAAACAAGAGTACTTAGTAATGCTAAAAGAGGGAGATAATAGGAAAAATGAAGTGCTTGAGAGACTGCAATATACCTTACCTAACATCACATTGGGTAGGGTAAATCTTCCACACAGGTTTATTATAAGAAAAATGAGAAGCACCTAGCTTCTTTAAAAATCTCAGGAAAAATCTGTTCTCTGCAAGAAGCCTTTCCCAGTCCCCTCCCTGAATTCTATTACTTCCTTCCACTGATTATCTTGTCTCTATGTCCATCTATCTATCTATCTATCTATCTATCTATCTATCTATCTATCTATCTATCTATCTATCTATCTATCTATTTGTCTGTCTGTCTGTCTTTCTGTCTGTCCACATATACACACATACATATTTACATGGCTATTTATATATCTCCTCTCCAATTAGAATGTATGCTCTTTGAAAGCAAGGACTGCCTTTTCCTTTTTTTTGTTTCCCCAGTACTTAATGTAGTATAAGCACTTAATAATTCTGAAATAGCAAAGAAAATGACAGAGGTTATTAAAGTCCCTGCTTGCATTATAGCCACAAGTGCACTTCCTTCCACTGATTATCTTGTCTCTCTGTCCATCTATCTATCTATCTATCTATCTATCTATCTATCTATCTATCTATCTATTTGTCTGTCTGTCTCTCTGTCTGTCTGTCTTTCTGTCTGTCCACATATACACACATACATATTTACATGACTATTTATATATCTCCTCTCCAATTAGAATGTATGCTCTTTGAAAGCAAGGACTGCCTTTTCCTTTTTTTTGTTTCCCCAGTACTTAATGTAGTATAAGCACTTAATAATTCTGAAATAGCAAAGAAAATGACAGAGGTTATTAAAGTCCCTGCTTGCATTATAGCCACAAGTGCACGTATGGCAATATATCTGGATTCTTCTGACATAAACTCAGTTATGCCAATTACCTTTAAGGAAAGCTAAATTTGGGCAATATTCCAGGAATGTTTGGCAGTCAGGTTTGTAGACATGACCTTTGACTTTGAATATATTACTAGGATACAGCTTGAATCCCAACTGTTCTGTGAACTCCTTCCTCACTGCCCTAATCCACATTGGCCACTTCTCTCTGAGCTCCAACAGCACATATGAACTAAAGCAGATGAATCGACATTTGATGCCAATTGTATTGGCATCATTGTGCTGTTCTTTAATTGTCCCAGCTGCACTCAGGGAGTTGTAAGACCTTCTAGAGCTGTTACTTTTTCATGTGTTTTTTTCTATATATCCCATAGGATCTGAAAAACATAGGATGACAATGTGTATCAGACATTCATATGTCATTGATTTTTTTTTAATTAGCAGAAACTATACTTCAAAATGGAAATAATAATAATGATAATAGTAATAAATAGTGCACAGATTGGCCCCATCAATTCCTTTTACCCAAACATGTGCCCAGTTTATTATCCTTCTATAATACTACTCCAAGATGTATATATTAATAGCTTCTCCATCGCTTTCTTGTAGTTAAAACATTTTAATATTTCAGTGAAAGAATTTCCTATAAACTGAGGGAAGTTCTAGATTGAGACAGCATTATATTGAAGTCTGAGAACAAGGAACAAAGCCAGGAAAGGGATGAAGATGGAATGTAGTTATCACAAGGTGGTTATAGCTCAATAATTCTTGCCTCTCATTTCTTATTTCAGTGAGTGCTAGAACTCTTTACCAAACATTTCTTTGAATAATCAGCTGAACCTCTGCTAAATTTGAGCAGCGAACTGTATAACAACATCATCACAACAGACAGAGGAAATGTGTAATTTCTGGGAGAGCTTATTTTAACTCTTCCCTTTAATTGTTAATTGGTCTTTCCTGGACAACACAGATAATTATGTTATTATTACTTTTTTTTTTCATTTCATGATATCTCTTCTTCCATGAACACTCTGCTGGGGAGAACACCATGTTCAAGCCAAGGGACAAGGAGGTAGGTAATTAGACGAATTCTCAATGCAAGCTCATGAAGCATCACAAAAACATTAAGATGTACTCAGGGTAGAGTTCCCTCTAGAAATAACTAGTTAATGACTATTGGAATAAAAATGCTCTAAGTTGTTTTTGTCCTTGTTTTTAAGGAATAACTCCCAAAGGAGTATCAATCCTAAAAAGTATTACTGTAGTGGAACACTTAATAATTAAGTTAATTTGCTGAATATAACTCACAAGAGTTATAGAGGTGAGGAAAGAGTGCCTATGAATTCAGTCAAAAAGAAGAAAAATAGAAATCAAAAATAGAGACTATATATACTAGCTGGTCTTTAAGGTCTACCTCCTTAAAGAGTTTCTTTCTCTTAGATACTGTGACAAATACCATCATGGTGCAATGGAGTGTTGGCTTCAGGTCAGGAAGACCTGCATTCCAATCCTGTCTCTGACAGTAGCTGTGTGACCCTGGGCAAGTCACTTAAACTCTAGGACTTATCTACTCATTCACAGATGAATTGTTATTGGTTTTTGTTGAGAAACCAGAGTTCCCTACACCACCCAAAATTATATATCCTTCACACATCTATATGTTGTTTTGTTGCTATTATTTTTATTTGTGTCCAACTCTTTATGACCCCATTTGTTACTTTCTTGGGAAAAGATAATGGAGTGGTATGTCATTCCCTTTTCCAGATCATTTTACAAATGGGAATCTGAGGCAAACAGCGTTAAGTGACTTGCCAAGGGTCACATAGCTAGCAAGTGTCTGAAGTCAAATTTGAACTCAGATCTTCCTGACTTCAGAACTAGTGCTCTCTCTATGGCATCACCACATATTTATATAGATAGTGAGAGTCCAAAAGCAGCATTCACCAGCACAGAAGAAATTAGAACAGCACCCTGGTTATAGCTCTTAGTATTGTCACTACAGAGAGAATCAAGTGTTGTGCCAGACTCCATCAGTTTTCTTAAGTAGTCTCCCACTTGCCCTGCCTTCCCAATCTGTGTTTTCAAGAACAGTTTTTACACCTAAGCAATACTTTGCCCTGAATTTAAAGAGAGACTCTCAAATGCTCCATTTAAAAGCGGGCTCTAAATGGAATGGTTTTATAAAGTCACTTTCAAGCAATGGACATGTTTCAAGCTCTGCCAAAAAAGGGGGTGGAACAATAGATAAAAACCACATGTGAAGATTTCTTCCAGCCAAATGGACATTTGAGAAAAATATACTACAATGGCCAGGAAGGCAAATGAAACAGGTGCTGTTCAGTGCTTAGTATTTGGTCAGACGTTAAAGTTGCCAAGGTCATCCGCTGCATTCACCAGTCTTCTTGAATTTTGCACTGCCACTCAACTTTGATGACTCAAGAAGAGAAAATAAGGCTGATGAATGCACAACTTTGCCTCACTTAAAGCAAAGTCAAGAGCAAGTCAATACATCACCCTGTGATATCATTGTTCTTCTAAAGCCAAGAATTGGGGCGGCGAGGTAGCTCCGTGAATAGAGCACCAGCCTGGAATCAGGAGGACCTGAGTTCAAATCCAGCCTCAGACACGTAACACAAAAACTAGCCCTGTGACCTTGGGCAAGTCACTTAACCCCAATTTCCCTACCTTCCCCCCTCCAAAAAAGCAAAAATTAAAAATAAAAACAAAATGAACATTTCTATATAATATCTCTATATATGTAGGCATGCATATCTATATATGTCTATAGATAGAGAGATAAGTAGATAAATGGGTGAAGGGAGCAAGGGAGAGAGGGATGAGAGAGAGAGAGAGAGAGAGACAGAGAGAACAAAATACCTTAGAGAGTTGTCTTTAATACAGAATTGGTAAACATGTTTTTCTTTGTTTTTAATTATTTAATAACTTATTTCAATGTGATTGATTTCTCTTTTGTTAGATGCAGTTCTAACATGAGCACTCTCAGTTTAGATTAGATGTTCAGATGATATGAGGTACTCAAAAGTAATTGAATAGTTAATGCAAGATTGTTAACTGTTCTCTAATACAGTCAAGATATTTGACAAGGATAAAGTAGCACTTAGTTTCTCTAGAGTTTGTCTTTCATATGGCATTGGATCTGGTCGTCAGGTAAGGATATGTTGAAGTTTATGGTGATTGCTGTGATTTTGAGAAATCCACCAAATCTGAGAGACCTAGACTCTATATGGCTTGGATTTTTTATGCTGTTAATTGACCAGGGTTTTGGGGGCAAATCAGATTGTGCAAAAACAAAGGGTAGGAGGGGAAGGGATAATTTTGTCTTCTTTTAGGCAAAAAGGAAGGGACTAGATGCATTGTGGGCTGGATGAAAGAAGCAACATCAAAGAAATGTTGGTCATATCAAAACTTTATAATCCTATGTACCTTATTTATGCATTTAAAAGTATTATTCTGATAAAACATTTATAAGTTTCACCAAACAGCCAAAGTGATTCATGGCACTCAAAAAAGTTTAATGAGGGGGAGGCTAGGTGGTGCAGTGAATAGAGCACAGGCCCTGGAGTCAGGAGGACCTGAGTTCAAATATGACCTCCAACACTTAACACTTACTAGCCAGTGACTTTGGGCAAGTCACTTAACCCCAATTGCCCTATTACCCCCCCATAAAAAGCCAAAAATAATAAAAATAAAAAGATTAATGAACCCTGCCTTAGAAGAAGGTAGAATTGGAATAGCTTCAATATTGTTCTATGCTACCAGTCTGGACAATGCTATCTGAATCCCATTTTCTTCAAGGGACCACTAGGTGGCATAGTGGAGAGAGTGCCATGCCTATAGTTAGGAAGTCTCATCTTCCTGAGTTCAAATCTGACTTCCTAGCTGCATGACCTTGGCCAAGTCACCTTACCCTGTTTGCCTCAGTTTCCTCGCCTGTAAAACGATTTGGAGAAGAAAATGGTAAACCACTCCAGTATCTTTGCCAAGACATAGATGACAACAACTAAGTAAAACCAAATTATCTTCAAGCAAAGAAATTTTTACATTGTTAATGGATGCTAGAATTGTGATATTTTCAAAACTCTACAGTATAACCCCATGGCCCATTGATACCTCTCTTATGACCTTATGGAAGATTTAAAGAAATTGACTACACCTATCAAATACACTAATAACTTACATTTACATGAGGCTTCCATGACAAACATATCACAGAGAATCCTATTTTCCTATTTAATTTTTTCTATATTTTAGCAGCCAGAAAAGAATCATCTCAGAGAATCAAATTTCTAAAATTCTTCCTTTTTAAAAAAGAAAATATCTTGACCCCTGAAATATTAGAATATTTCAGCTCCAAGCTACCCATTGTAGTCCCCTCCCCTCCCCCCATTTTTTTTTCTTTAAGAAAGGCACTATTTCTTCTAGAGACATACTAAAAGAATATAAGTTGTTGGAGGCGGTGACTATTTTTGTTCCTACATCACCAACAGTAGATTTTTCTTAGTACATAATCTTAGTATGGGTATTTTCTTCTTTCCTTTATTTCTCCCTAAAAATATCATTTCATTTTCCTTTCATATTTCTCACACTGCTGATTTTGAAGCAACACTTTTCCTCAGAGACAGGTTCAGATTCCATCATGGATTAGTCCAAAATCCAATCTGTCAAAGGACCTTATTGCTAATCCTGGCTATGCAATAATAGGCCTGTCAGTTAACTCTTTGGGGCCTCAGTTTTCTCATGGGACTACATTGTCTCTGACATGTTTTCCTTATTTACCTACATATACATTTATAAGAAGCACTGGGGTAAAGTGAATAGATCACTGGGCCTGGAGTCAGGAAAACACAAGTGTTTTTTTGTTATTGTTGTTGTTATTTGTTTTTTACTTTTTGGAGGGGGGAGGGGAGGGCAATTGAGTTTAAGTGACTTGCCCAAGGTCACACAGCTAGTTTTTGTGTGTTGTGTCTGAGGCCAGATTTGAACTCAGGTCCTCCTGACTCCAGGACTCTATTCACTTAGCCACCGTGAAAATACAAGTTTTAATCCTGCTTTAGACACTTACTCTTTGATCTTAGTCAGTTTCCTCATCTATAAAATGGAGATAATAATCACTCCCCTAATGGTTGCAGTGAGAATGAAATAAGGTAACATATTTATAAATGTGTGTGTATTTTGTAATTTACTTTGTAATATAATATAATATGCAAACCTTCAAACTCTATAGGAATTATCATCATCATTATTATTTCTTGCATATATATGAGAGGCAAGATGTCTTATTGGATGAATGGATTACTTCAGTTAGGAAGACCTTGGTTCAAGACCTACATCTAAGGACTGCTATATGGCACAGTGGATAGAATATGGGGTATAAAATCAAGATACGAGTTTGAATCCTGTCTTTGCTACTTACTTAGCAGTGTGATCCTAGGCAAGTCACATAACCCGTGTCTAGCTCAGTTTCTTCAGCTGTAAAATATGGGTCATAATAGCATCCACCACATAGAGTTGTTGCTAGCATCAAGTGAGATAATATTTGAAAAGTGCTTAGTGAAGTACCTGGCACATAGTATGTCCTTAGAAAAACCTGTTTATTATTAAATTATCTAATAAATTGATAATTTATTCATAAATCCTACATCTGACATGTATTGTCTATATGACCCTGGATAATTTACCTAACCTCTCATTAGCCCTAGGAAATTCTCTGAGATTTTAAATTGAAGAGTAGTTCTAATCTGCTTTGTTAGATAGCAGCTCATTACTGGCAGTTTCTTACAAAGATGAAACTGAAGGCTCTGAAATAGACGATATATACATACATCATACATACATGCAAAGACATATAGATGTGTTTTTGTTGTTGTTCAGTTGTTTCCATCATGTCTGATACTTCATGACCTGATTTGGGGTTTTCTTGGCAGAGATACTTGTGTAGTTTGCCATTTCCTTCTCCAGTTCATTTACAGAAGATGAAACTGAGGCAAACAGGGTTAAATGACCTGCCCAGGGTCACACAGATAGATAGTAAGTGTCTGAGGATGGATTTGAACTCAGGACTTCCTGACTCCAAGTTTGGCACTCTAACCACTGCCTATAGATATAGGTGGATAGAGTGATAGATGATAGATATAGACACAAACATAGGCTGATAGATAGATGATAGATGAAAATAGATTTTTTCTTGTCCTTCACATATCTAATGTAGATAGCAAAAAAGATGTAGAAATAGGTTCCACATATTCAAATTAAAGTTATTTTGAGTTAAAAGTAATCTTATAACTCCTACTTAATGGAAAGGGGGACACAAACCAGATGACACCAAACTGTCATCTATTGACTTTCAAGATGTGTCAGTAACTTTAGATTCCATCAAATTAACAGTTTTGAATAAGATGCCATGGAAATGGCCTATGGCCATCCATCAGCAGCAAAGGAAATATTGCTTACATCCAGACCTGAAGCCATCCTTAATCTATCTAGATATCAGGGTCAGTCTTACAAAGAATTATGTCAATGGACAATGCATGTCTAATAACAAAGGGTCATAGAAGGCAAAATGGTGACTTCCATGAACTCTTACATAGGCTTTCCTCAGCAGTGATCTTGATGCCAGCTTTACCTTTTATACCACCTTTGCTGACAAAATGCTCTGATATTATCATTTGTTTGCAGAACCTTCCTGAACATTTAGCATTGTGCTCTGTACCAAGAGGCTTTATCAACTTCTATTTCCTCTCTTTTGATGCTGTTCATTTCTTACCCTGGAGACTCTGGGAAGAAAAAAAAAAACTATACTCTTTCAGTTTTCTGATGATTTAAAACAAATGACTTCAAAATCATGGAAGTGTAGGTAGGATTTAAGTGAGGAATATGTACAAAAAATCATTTGTTTGTGGAAATGCAAACATGTACCCACACAAACACAGGTATGGATCTGCTTCTGAATTACATGATATAGAAATTGTGCCCATTGGCTCACGTCAACAGTTCCTCTTTCTATTACCTACGGTATTAGAGAGGTTTCTGAGACACTGAGAGATTAAGTGATTGTTCAGATTGAAGGCAATTAGGTGGCTCAGTGAGGATGAAGTCAGGAAGAGCTGAGTTCAAATTCAGCCTGAATCACTCACTAGCTGTGTGACCCTAAGCAAGTCACTTAACCTTCCTTGCCTCATTTTTATTTCCTTATTTGTAAAGTGAGCTGGAGAAGGGAATGATAAACCATTCCAGTATCTTTGCCAAGAAAACTCCAAATGGGGTCACAGAGTCAGTCACAACTGAATAGCAACTTGTGTCAATTCTTCCTAAATCCAAGACCAAGGCTTAAACAAGTACATGCTGTCTGCTTCTTTTTTATATATCCATACATTATATAAGGCAGTAAGGTACGAGAGAAAGAAGGTGACTCATAATCAAGAAGTTCTGATTTCAAATGTCGCCATAGACATAACCAGTATGGATTTAGGATAGTTACCTGCTCTGTGTCACACTCCTTACTGGTAAAATGAGGGAATTTGGAACATTTCCCTTCTTCTTTTATAATATTCTCTTCTCTCTCTCTCTCTCTCTCTCTCTCTCTCTCTCTCTCTCTCTCTCTCATCTCTCCTCTCTTCTCTATCTTCTCTCTCTCTTTCTTCTCTGTCTCTCTCTCCTCTGTCTTTCTCTCTCTCTTCCTCCTTCTCTCCATCCCTCCCTCCCTCTCATTACAGATACATATTGGGAACATATATAAATTCACTACAAATTAGTCAAACTGTCTCTCTCTTTTCTTCCTCTCTCTTCTCTTTCTTTCTTTCTTCTTCTCTTTCCCCAGCTCTCTTTGACTGAAAGTACAGGGGCAACTCCTGGACTGTTCTCACTTCTGATTAGTACAAAATCTTTGATAACATTTGTTTTTCCATCAGAGACATGTTGCCCTCTCCTTAAGAATCCTGCCACTCCCTTTCCTACTTCAAAGGTTTACCATATTTATGCCAAACTTAGAGACTAGACTTCAGCCTAATTGTGGCTCAGAAGACTGAAACTCAAGTGATCTACTATACACCATCTTTTGCAGTAGCATTGGATTAAGGATGGGCACCACCATTTTTTCTATAACTCATGGGTGTCCATGCGCAGATATCTATGTACTTTTAAAAACTGTCTATTATTCCCCTCAACACTGTATTTTTTCCACTGTACAAGATACCACATGCATGATAATGTAGTCATAGATACTATTTCCTCCTTCAACCAGGGATCCAGAGACCTGGGAGCTTGCTGAGGGATAGGATGTAAATCAGGGAAAAGACAATCCAAGCAGGATTGGCTATTTGTTTGGACCATACTCCCAGTCACCTGAATTTCCACCTTTAGGGAAATCTTATTTAGCATTTTTTTTGTTTCCTTTGTAATTCAGCAGAAGCTATTTCTATATAGGTATTTTATTTTGTCATTTTTTTTCAGAAGTAGCTTTTGGTGAAATCGCTTAGTATCAAAAGAATAAACCTTAAGAGGATTTTGGTATGTTAAATAGACCACTCATTTATCTTCCCAACCTTGTTATTACATATTTACTAAAGATTATAGAATCATGCAAAGGAAACATTTTTCCACTGATCTAAGAAGCAGCCATGCTGGAACATTTGGGGGAATTGTTGAATTTCATTAAAACTGGGCCCTAGTTAATGACCCCTCCCTTCTTCCCCACAACTACTTACAGATGTATGAGCACCATAACTGCTTCTAGGACTGTATTTTGCCTGTAGTCGTGTAAGTGATGCTTCTGCTAACAGCATCCAAGAGCTGAGTCCTTCAATTTCCTTTAGTTGGCTAATGCTTTGATGAATCCTAGTTACCCAAAATGAATTTTAAACCATAACTGAACTTTAGTGGGCAGATGGTTCCCTGCTTAGTCCAGGCTTCTGAAAACAAAATGGTTGTGTAGGGATATTCACAATGCAAATGTGGCCTTTTTTCCTGCATGGGAGCTGTGAAAAGAGTCCCATATCTAAAACAGAGCCAGAGTAATTGATGATAATCTGTGTAATTATGAAGGTAGTGGATCAACAGCAAAATTTTCCTAATTTGATAAAAAGAAAAAAAATTCTCTGAAAAGAAGCATCATGTCCAGAAAAAAAGGGAGAGGTATATGGGGCTTTGAGGTTTATAAAGTGCTTTACATATATGATGTCATTTGAACCATATAACAAATGTATGAAGTAGCTACTACTAATATCCTTTCTTTAGAGATGAGAAAACTAAGACTGAGAGAGGTTAAGTGACTTGCATAGGGTCATATGGCTAAGACGTATCCTAGGCAGAATTTGCACTTCAATATTCTTGACTCCAAAAGCAATACTCTCTGTATTCATTGTTCCACCCAGCGGCCTTTATTTCATGATTTGGGTTGGGGGGAGAGGGGAATGAAAAAATGCAGACTATTCAATAATATAGTTAGGTGGAGCTGAATCTTGTTGATGGCCTGATTCAAATAAGAGTAATTATTTGTTCAATGTCACCTTGGAAGGACAACTCTAATGGAACATATGGAGATTAGTGTTTGGACTTATGTTATTCATTATTTTGAATAAAGGCACTGCTGAGGGGAAAAGATCTAGAAAATTATAACAGATAATTTTAAAGGGAATTTCACAAGATATCTAGTTGCCCTTAATTTCTTTATGACATAAAATCTAAATCAGGGACCAACCTAAGTAGGCCTGTTCCATTTAAAACTTTCAGTTATTGTAGATGCTTAATGTACATTGAATTGAAGTGGCACAATGTACTTCTTCTCTAGAAAGTGACTTATACTCTATTTTTTGAGGTAAAAGCACAGATCCAATTGTTCATATATTCAATATCCAGACTCAAAGTGCCAGGTTTCAAAAGCAGAAAGAAGTACTGAAATGTAATTTCTAAGTTATCCAACTAAATTGAACCAGGAAACACATATCTGCCAAGCACCATGCTAAATCTCGGTAATAGGAAGGCCAAAATTAACTAAACCCTGCCTGCCAAGACTTCATGTTTTTGTTGCAGTGAACACCATGTATGCAGATGATAAAAGGCAAGTTCTAGGGGCAAGAGAGGATGCTAAAGCTGAGATCTTCAGAATAGGCCTCATGTGAAAGGTGACACTTGAGCTGGCCCTGTTAGGAACCTAGAAATTCCAAGAGCCAGAGATGAGAAAGGAAAGGTTGCCAGGCTTAGGGGACAGGTTGTACATAGGAGCACAGAGATAGGCAATGGAATATTTTGTCCGGGAAGCTGCCAGGAGACCATTCTGGCTGGAAAATAATGTGGGTGAAGGGGAGCACTGTGAGTGAGATCTATATTGGAGTCAGACTTTGAGTAGTTCTAAATTTGAAACAAGAGTTTGCATTTTATCCTCAAGATAACTGAAACTGCTTCAGATTATTCCAAAAGGCACTCATTTAGTACCTAATATATAGAGGAACTAGGTCAGATCCATGTCAGAAGAAAAAAAAAATTCCCTGCCCTCAAGGAGCTTCTTTCCTAGTGAAGGGGAACGACATATACAGAGAAAAAATTAAATGAAAAGTAAAATATTTATAAAGTAATTTCTGTGCCAATACAGAAGTACCTGGAAGAGAGTGGGGAAGGTAAGGCTCAGAATAGAATACCTAGAGGACTTGGTTTTTTGATCTGGGTTTTGAAAGAAATTAGGGATTCTTGAGTGGGAGTAGCATCATAAGGTTAGATTGGAAGATGGATAGGCTGAATGAAGGGAGAATACTTAGAAGATTACTAAACTAGTCTAATGCATGAAATGTCTGAGCCATAATATTTCTTATATGTGGGGTGAACACTTTTGATCATTATCAGTGAAGCACATTTTTCTAACACTCTTCTCTGGAATCAAAAGGCAGTGGACAGAGTTTGGATGCGAAGTCAAAAGACGATGTCTTCAAGCAGTGGTGTGTACCAAATGAGCTTGTATTTTATCCTTGAGATCACTGGTATTTCTTCAGTTTGATTTCTTAGGTGCTCATTAAGCACCTACTATGTGCTAGCCACGATTTTATATGCTGGTCACACAAAGACAAAAGGAAAGTTTCTACCCTCGAGAAGTGAAGGGAAACAACCTGTACATAGAAAATTAAATGACTATTTGTTGGTATTTTTGTACAAGGGATTGTTGTTCAAGCAAAAGATAGACTTCGAAGTCTCGTTCTATTCTCAGGTTCTATGATGCCTATGTAACCGTGGGGAAGTTGCATTACCTCTACACTTTAGTTTTCTCTTCTGCAAAATGAGGGAGTTGGATTAAATATTGTATCTGATGAACTCTGATAAGACGCTTCATTCATTATCTTATATCCATTGTGGTTCTCATGTGGTGCTCTGTGATGATTAATATTTGATGTCTATGCTTCATCTCCCTAACCAGGCTGTGAACTCTAGGAGGGGGCAGGGCTGTGTTTTCATGTTATATCTTACACAATGACTTACAAATAATGGATGTTCATTAAATATTTGTTGGTTGATTGATTGACTTTTGCTCCATCCCCTCATCTCTTTTGTGATGGATGATACATCTGTGTGAATTGGCTTATAAAGGTTAGGAAAATAACTTGTGGCTATAGCGGGAAATAAAAATAACTGACCCTCAAATACATAGCCTTGAATTCATTAGCTGTACCCTCTAACCCACAGGGCTAACTGGGAACAGAGTCATGATAAAATATAATGAATAAAGCAAACATATGACTCTAATATCAAAATATACAGCTGCCTATGAAACAAAGGAATGACAAGTATAAATGTCAGGAATGAATTATTTACAATTGGGTGAGCAAAAGCTCAACTTCACCATTAGTAGAATTACTAATGTTAGAAAATTAGTATGTAGCAGGGCATTCTTCACCCATTTCATAATTTTACATGACACTGGAATAATAATCAGAAGACAAATGGGATCATTTAATATAGCTCAGAAGAAGTGTCTTGATAATTAACTAATAACAGATTTTTACAGTCCATTGGGAATTGCATTACCAGATTTATTTCATATAGACTGTTATGGCTAACTTTCCCTTCCTCCTCCTTCTCCACATTTCTAATCATTCTGTCCTCAGCTGGATTAGACATATATTCTCTGAGGTTAAAAAATAATCAGTAGCAAAAATAAGCTAAAGCTTTAACCTGAACCTGATGCAAAATATTGAATTAAACAATACTGGAAATATATGAAGCATATGTTACTGCTAAAAGACAAGCATTATATATTACTGTGTGGAAATCTGTCTCTAGGGACTTGCACGGCAAGCATTTGGGAGTTCAAAAGCATTAAAAGAATCAGCTAGAGTTGTGGCATGATGACATTGAATAATGAAAGCCATCTCAGTACTCTAAAAAGATAATAGGATTACAATGGTGAATTTGTCTGTATGTGTATATGTGTGCATGGGTGCACATAAGGGCACCACGGGGGATGGGGGATACAGAACCTACAATTAAATTGGTATAGGGAACTAAATCCCAGGAAGGAAACCCTCCAACAAATACAGTTCATCATATATTCTATCCATTGAGAGGATAATTTGGCCAGGATCTGGTTATAGAGCCAGTACATTTTTGAGGCTGGGCTTTATCACATCTCAGAGGTTGACCCTTTATCACCAACGTCATGGTGCCTAGCATTTGAAAATTATTATGATTATAGAAATTAGGAGGAAAAGGAAAAGGAGGAAAGGGAGGGGGAAAGGGGAAGGGGAAGAATTGAAGAAAAGTATGAGAGAAGAGATTTTCTATACCTTGGTACTGCAAGGTCCCAAAGCTCTACACACACACATACACACACACACACACACACACCACACTCACAGGCAAAAAGTGAGTGTATATAATCAAATATTAGTGTCTAAGACAATTAAGACCCAATGATAAAAAGTCATTTTTCCCAAGGTCAAATAACTAACAAGTATCAGAAGTAGGAACTGAACGTAGGTCTTCGAAACAAATGTAATTCTCTTTCCTCCAGTCCTTGTTTTAATTGTCTGATTTACAGTTCACAGCATTATTGTCTCCTCTCACATAAGTTCAGGAGAGCCGAAACAATCCATCTGACTGTCAGATAGAAAATGTTATTGAGTGTGCCCTTACCTCTAAGGTTGGAGGTAGCAGAGAGGCTGGAAAAGGGGAGGGTAGAGACAGATATTTTAAAAAGTGGGGGAAAAACATGCTATTCCTACAGCCCTTAAGGCGTTCAGAAGCTAGTTGGTTGGGGATGCATAATATACTGAGACTTAAAAGGAATTATAATACAGATATAGTAAATGTAGATAATTATGGGAAGCTAGGTAGAATAGTGGATACAGTGACAGTCCTGGAGTCAGGAACACTCAGCTTCCTTAGTTCTAATCTAGCCTCAGATACTTCCTAGCTACATGACCCTGGGAAAGTCACTTAAGCTTATTTGCCTCAGTTTCCTTATCTGTAAAATGAGCTGGAGAAGGAAATGGCAAACCACTGTAGTATCTTTGCCAAATGACAAAATCTCAAATGGGATCACAGAGTTGGACATGTCTAAAGATGACTGAAGAAAGATTAATTAGGGAATTCCATAATTGGCTGGAATATAAGAGGTTCGTTAAGATGAGGCAGAAAGTTGTCACTCTAGAATAAGAGGAGGTGGCTTCAAATTCTACATGTGTTACTTCCTGTCTGTGTGACCTTTGGCAAGTCCCTCAGCCTCTCTGAGTCCACAAACTGAGGAGGCTGGACTAAATTACCTCAGAGGCCCCTTCAACTCTAGAATGACATCCCTGTGAAAAATCTAGTTCAACCCTTACCTAAAGCATCAGTCTCTCTATAACACCATTCACAAATTTCCATTTAGCCTCAGCTTGGAGACCTCCAAAGTCAGAGAATTCACCAGAAGGTGAAGGAATGGAGCACTAACTGAGATTAGCCATAGGCCTAATGAGCATTGGCATTGAGGTGAGGCCTTGCATGTTTTGAGAGAAAGGAAGGATTGGCTGCAGTATGCCATGACATTGGAAAGTTTCAGGACTGGGGAGAGTATGATAGCATGTGGGGAGAGCAAACAGATGCACCTGATGGAATTGAAAATCAGCTTGGTGAGATGAGTTCGAGGAGGACACATTGAGGACAAAATAAAATTAAGACACTGATGGTGAGCCTTGAAGGCCAGGAAGAAAATGACATTTCATTCCCTAACATTTTGGAACGAATAGTGAAATGTCTAAATAGGATCATAGAATTTAGAGTGGAAAAAGACCTTAGAAATCAGTAGTACACTAATCTGTTGTAAGTTGGGGCTCAGGGCCCACTGCGAGACATTTTGTTTTTGCATTTTTGGAGGGGGAAGGCAGGGCAATTGGGGTAAAGTGATTTGCCCAAGGTCACAGGGCTGGTTTTTGTGTAAGTGTCTGCGTCTGGATTTGAACTCAGGTTCTCCTGACTCCAGGAGTGGTGCTCTATTCACTGTGGCACGTAGCCATCCCCCACTGCCAGACTTTTAAGCCAGCTGTGGTTGAGTGCTACTTCTTGATACTTTTATGTATGTATTCAGAAGTTGTGCTCTTTTAACAATGGAAGAGTCCTTTGCTTGGTGTTCGATGGCACATTTCTAATAGCTTGCTCATAGGCTGGGGTGGATTTGAGGAGGAAAGTCAATGTTTGAAGCTGTTGAATCTCTTGAGATACTTGAGATTAAAAATGGGTTAAGGCAATGGTGACCACACTACATCTGGTACTGATATCTTAAGTCCCCATAAGGAGAGGGTTACCAAGCTGCCTGAGCAGGCTTGAATTGGCCCCAGATTGAGAGGAAGAGAAAGGTAGAGCTTTTTTCAATCAGCAGGGAAATTGGGGGCCCATGAGTGGCCACTGAATCCCCAGTCTTGGCAAGGCAGGTAGATCCAATCAAAAACAAACAAAAGAGAAAAGAAAAGAAAGCGAAAAAAAAGTCCTTTGCAATATAAAATCTTCATCTGACAAGCACATCTCTAATATGAAAGGAGTGAAATGTGTATTTATGTGTGATTGTGTATGAAACAGACAGCAAGGCAGAAACAGAGAGACAGATATAAAAACACCAAAGAGTGAATAAGCTGTACAACTATTTGTGATAGGGAGAAAGACAAAAAAAAAAAAAAGAAAAAAATCCTATTCCCTATTTTGGGATTACAATTTCAGGGAATTTCAAAATTCCTCTCTTAAAAAGGTAACAGCCTTTAATTCCTCCCATAATGAATGCTTAAACATCATCTCTTCTCTTTGTAATTACTAGATTAGTAAATATGTCCAGTTCCATCTTACAGCCTCGAGTATGGTCACAGCTTAAGCACTTGGCTAAATATTTTAAGTGCATTTAGTTGGCTAAGGTTTAAGTATGCTCATTTGATTAAGGTATCAGATCTGAAAAATCAACAGAAAAGTCAGCCATGAACCACATGAATTTTATGTCAGGAAAGTGACTTTGGATAAGCTGACAAATATGAGCAAAGCCTATGTGCTGATTTATCATCCTTTTGCAAAGTGACACAGAGTCTCAGCCTGTCATTTTAGCAAGAAAAATAATTCACTTCCATTTATCCAGATTTAGAGGATTATGCTAATAAGATACTAAGAAAACTAAAACAATATCATGGAAAGGGTGGAGACAGAAGGCTTTCCCAGGTATAAAATAGCACTGGGGAGAGGAGAAACTGTAGCTCAAATCTTAAGGTGACTATTTAGCCACATAAATAATATGCCACTAATTGCATGCCATTAATTGCATTTGCATAATGATTAACGCCTTATCTTCTTGGATGAAAGGGTGTGAGCAGGGTGGCCTCAAGCAAAGGGTATCTAAACGTTTTCCTTGTCTGGGAGTGAAAGCAATTCTAGTCATGAGACCCTCAAAGTTTCCCCAACATATGTGGACAGGGTGGATATTCCCTAAGAAGGTCTATCATGATAAGAGTGATCTGTCAAGGGTATCACCATTCTCCCTGACATGCCAGATCACAACCTTGGTATCATTGTCAGCTCCTGATTCTCTACCCCATATATCCACAGTCCACTCTATGCAAGATGTTGACATGCCCAATCCCACAACATCTCTCACCTTTGGATCCTGTCAACTTGGCTAGCACCATAGCTCAGGTCGTCCTTACGTTTTGTTTTGTTTTTTTGCCTCACTACTGCAATAGCCTCTCCATTGGTGTCCTTGCCTTAAAACTCTTCCCACTGTGATCTACCCTCCACATGGCCCATAGAGTCATTTTTCTGGTGTGATTCTCACCATGTCCTTCTCTTATAACCCATAAACTCCAATGACTTCCTATTACCTCCAGGATCAAATATAAAGTGTGCTGTTTGGCATTTAATTTTTTTTTCATAACCTGGTAGCTTCCTACTTTTCAAGACATCTCATACTTAATGCCTTCCTAGGCATTCTATGGTCCAACTACCCCAGTCTCCACACTGGACTGTAAAACAATATTTCCCTTCTCTGTGTCTTTGTACTGACTTATCCCCCATTCTTGCAGGTTCTTCCTTCTCATTTCTACCTCTCAGTTCCCCTGGATCTCTTTGGGTCTCAGTGCAAATCCTACCTTCTATAGGAGGCCTTTCCAAGTCCTTCTAATAACTAATCTAATCATGACTTCTCTGTGATTTCCTTCCACCCATTCTGTATGTATTTTGCACATTACCTATTTCTCTAAATATTTATCCTCATTAGAATGTCCTCTTTAAGGGGCATCTAGGTGGTGCACTGAGTAAGAGTGCCGGCTCTGGAGTCAGGAGGACCCAGGATCGGTTCCCACCTCAGATACTTAACACCCACACAAAAAAACTGGCTGTGTTACCTTGGGCATGTTACTTAACCCCAATTGATTTTTAAAAAAAAAGGATGTCCTCTTTGAGGACAGAAATTGCCATTACCTCACTTTTTATTCCCATGGCTTAACGAAGTACCTGGTCTCTTAATTAGAATTCCTGTCTCATGTCTCTTCCCACTCCAATCAGTCCTCCATACAATTCCTAAAGGGACTTTTCTAAAGCACAGGGCCCACCATGTCAATTTCCTTCTCAAGATACTCTAATGGTTCCCAACCAACTTCAGGATCAAATACAAACTACTCTGTTTGCCATTTAATGTCCTTTACAAGATACTTTTCCCATCTTATTATACCTTCTTCCCTTTCATGAGCACTACAGTCTAGCCACCAAGGCCTGCACACCCTTGAAGGAAAGGACTTCTAAAAAAAAAAACTGCAACATATGCAATGATAATAGCACATGTTGGTAGAGACATTTCCCCATTTTAAAGCTTTCCTGTGTTCTCTTTTAATGACCTCCGTGTGTGTGTTTTCCCTGACTGCCTAGCCCTGTAAGTCTAGTGTACGTGAAAATGCTTTGTGATAGGGAATATCTATATAAATGGAATTATGGTGATTTGGGCATCCCTTATCATCTCTGTCAAACCAAGGTCTCTTATTCAGTTTCTAGATTCTTAATGCATTTGACTTTGTGCTATATTGCTTCTAGAACATATAGCGTGTGGAAATCACTTAACCTCTCAATTCCCCTTACAAATCCTCTACGGCTTAAAGAGTGGTTGATGATCTGTATTGTTGGAGGGAATTTCCATACTGGGATCTCTTACACATTGGCGAAACTATAGAGTCATACCATCGACATATGCAACACAACTCACATGCATGCATGTGTACTCATGCATATGTACATATATGTACACACAGAGAAATACACATCCATGGTATTACAAAAGTTAATATCTTAGTGTAATTTTAAGCTATCAAAGTTAAAAACTTCATTAAGACTTTTGCTATATGAAAGTTATCATTCACTTAGGAAATTGTTCAAAAGGTCATTAGGGAACATTCATGTGTTACAGCATCTCAGATAGGTTCCCCTATGAGCTACATTGTGCCAGGTCCTGGGCTTTAAATCGGAGACTGCTCCTTTGAAATATGAATAGACCACAGGATTTTTAATACTTTTTTTAATCCTGTTTTGCATTGTGTTCCAACTGTTGCCTGATCAGAAAGCGCATGGGTATGCTATTTGCCCACATGTACAGAGTCCAAGCAGAAATGATTTTAACAGTTTCAATTAGTTTTTAATCCCATTCATTCTCTCACTTCCCCCTCATCCTATCTCCATCTCTGTTTCTCTTGAGTCTCTCCTGATATTTCTGATTCCTTTATAGATACTTGATATTTAGCTATGTAACTATTATTTGCCCCTATGGAAAGTATAGAATATAAACATCTTGAGGACAGGGACTATTTTTTTTTGTCTCTGGATCAACAGAGTCTTGCATAATGTCTTAATGTCTTCTACATAGTTGGCTGCACTAATACATATTGCTAAATTGAATTGAATAAGTCATTTTCCCCTTGAATTTACAAGAAAATAAATATATGCATGGCATATTCTTGCATTTAATTATTTTACTATGTTGAGCTGTTGTGCATATTTCCAAAGACATTTGCATTAGAGGAGCAGCAAAGACTTGCAGCAAAGTGGTTAACAACAGAGGAACCCAACTTGTGCAAGCTCAGCATCTCCCCACTGGAGATGTTAATGAGGTGGAAAATTAAAAGAGATAACAGTGCATGGGTCTGGCTGTGTTTTCCAACCCCTGAAGTGTCTCATTTTCACTCTTCCTCTTGGACAAAGTATATCACACTGCTGATCTAAAGTTTAACACTGAGTAAGTGCAAAAATATACATTTTGATGGACTCCTGGGTTCAAAAGATACTTGCTTAGGAAGATATATAGGAATTGTTTTTTTTTTTCTTTTAAAAATCACTTCCATTCAGGTCTTAACAACTGATAAAGGGGCATGGTCACATTTGGAAGATACCATAGCCTATAGGGAGTATTGCATGGCTGTTCATCTCTTTGTCACCAAGATCAGGAGAAATGAGGCAGGAAATAAAGCCCAGTGGTGAACAAGGAGGGACTGGGGTGATTTTGGCACCAGCCCCGAAATTCAGCACTTCTAAAATATCTATACAACATGAAATCCTCATAGGATGAGCTAAGGAGTCAAACAGCATAGCTGATTATTTTTAGCACAAGTGATAAGCCCTGGGTCTGTGATTTCATTAGTGTAGGGAACTTCCAGATGATGATGCTATCACTACCAATTCATATCAACATCTTCTTAAAGAATTAGTGAGTTGCCTAGATCACTGAGAGGTGAAAAGACTTTTCCCAAGTTCCCACAGTCAGTATGGGTCACAAGTGATATTTGAAATCTACCTGTCCTTGCCTGGTTTCAAAGTCAGTTCTCTATCCTCTGGGCTAGGATGCCTCTGTTTAACACAAAATAAAATTGCTTCAGACATATGTTTAAAGGCCACTAAACTTCAATGCCAGAGGCAATATGGTATAATGGATGGGATGCTAAGATTTGGATGAGAAAGACCTGGATTTAAGCCACCAGCACCCCCTACCCCAAACACTAATCATGTATCTCTGGGAAAATTACTTCACTTCTCAGTATGGCACAGCAGAGAGAATATTGAGCTCAATATTAGGAAGAGGTCAGCTTCAAATTCTTTCTCTGATACTAGATTTGCGAACCTGGGCAAATCACAATTTTTCTGAGTCTCTATTTCCACACCTCTATGATTCTATGCCCCTACCCTTGTAATTCAGACAATTCTCTAGTTACTTCATTGAAAATATGTACACAGTTTTCCACATTGGGTCTCCACACCAAGAGAGCCTCATGCTATTGTGATCAAAGCTCTTTCCCCTATTTGTACAAATTTTAAGGAACTATGATGAAACTCATTTGGAGTAATACCTAAGATAATCAAATTTTAGACTGAAGAAGACAATCATTGTCCTTTGAGGGTCATTTGGGGGCTATTCCAGAATCCTAAAAGCCTGAAATATAGGCAACTCTCATGCTTTATGATTCAATAGAAAATAAATCTGGATAAAGCATATAGTCATATAAATAGATTTTTTTTAAAGAAACTAATTTTCATTCAGAAAAATAAAAAAAACGTAATTATGTTTGTTCTTATGCCCAGCATTGGCTCTTCATATACATATTATGAGCCCTTATTTATATAGGAAGCTTTCAGAAGAGCAGAATGCAGCTAGGTGTCAAAGTAGATGGAGAACTGGGATTGAAATCTAGAAGACTCCACTTCCCGTGTTCCAATTCATCCTCAGACATTTAATAGCTGTGTGAACATGGATAAGTCACTTAACCCTGTTTGGCTTAGTTCCTTTTCTATAAAATAAACTGGAGAAGGGCATGACAAATCATTCCATTATCTTTGCCACGAAAACCCTAAATGAGGTCATGAAGAGCTGGACATCACTGAAATGACTAAACAAAGTAAACAGAGGTGATCCTCCCAGACAGCTCCTATGGGGACTGAATTGTCACCATTAGAGTCATTTATTTGCCTTGAAGTGTTAACTCCCAGAGGTGACTACTCAGGTGCATACTATTTGAAGGGGTCCAAAACAGACCTCTCACATTATGACATCTACATAGATTATATGTGAGATCCCACACCTTTCCCCCTAGAAAGCAGAGGACAAAGCCCTGGAGGGTAAAATTCCAGAAGAGGTAGGAGTCACTGTTGGGTCTTGAAATGGGAAAGACATGGAAAAGAGGAATGATTATAATAATAATATCCCGACTCATTGTCTCTGCCATAACAGCAAAGTAGGGGAATATCAAAGAGGGCATTATGTGTTTTGTTTGCCCTCAGACAATTACAGTACCTGTTGCTGGTGTGACAGTAACGATGATAAGCCACAGAATTGAGCCCAATCGATACCTCTGATTGGGGGAGTACCCTAGTTAGTGTGATGTAACTGTTCCTAAGAACAAAAGAAATGTATGTGGTGACATAGGCCTAAAGGTGGTCCTTACCTGAAACCATCATGTTGATTAGCATGAGGGAGAGGATAGAAGAACAAATGGTACCCCTTTTGTTTTAATCGTATAACAAAGGAAGATAGACTGAAACAAATCAGAAATCTCAATGCTCACTCATGAGATATATCCCAGTGAAGATGGCATTTGCCACAAAAGTAGGTGAGACATTAGTGGTCATGAAAATAACTCAATAAATTAATATTTTAATTATGTCCCGGCAGTATCCTATATAAAAAATTCAAACAAGTCTCATCAACTAAGCAGGAGGACTTCATACTGTTCTCTTTCAACAGGACCCTCAGCTCTAATAATCCAAACATTACTGACCAGGGCAGAGTCATTGGAAACAAAAACTCCATCCCTGGGGTGGCTAGATGGCGCAGTGAGTAAAGCACCAGCCCCAGAGTCAGGAGGACCCGAGTTCGGTTCCGGCTTCAGACACTTAACACCCACACAAAAAACTAGCAGTGTAAACTTGGGCAAGTTACTTAACCCCAATTGCCCTCCAAAAGGCAAAAAAGAAGAAAAAAGAAAAACTCCATCCCTAAGCCTACATTAGATGAAATAACAGTTGGACTCAGGGAGCAATCAAAATCAGAAGTTATAGAATTCGAAGGACTTCAAATCATGGAATAGCTTTAATCAATGCAAGCTCCAGAAATTATATGTAATAATAAAGCTAGTGATTACTATTGTACATCAAAACACTGAAATATTCCATTGCTATATGATTGGTATGCACAGTAGACATCTTCATAACCGTTTTGTCCAAATAAAGACATTTTAAAAAATGAAAAGAGTCTGATAAAGAAAAGCATATAAGAAATATTAGTTTCTCTTAGTCAGAGACTAGAAGCAAAAGTCAAAAGGTTACTGTGAGATGAGTCAAACAATGTAATGAATAAAATAAAATAAAAATGTAATAACTATCAAAATTTTTACTGTATAGTCTTGAAAAGTAAGAAATCAGGAAGACAGAAACAAAAAAGAAGTTGTGGAAAAGTTCTGGTCATCTATATGTTTGCTAGATGTTCAACACAAGGGAAAGCTAGGTGGTGCAGTAAATGAGCACCTCCCCTGGAGTCAGGAGGACCTGAGTTCAAATTCAACCTCAAACACTTGACACACTTACTAGGTATGTGACGCTGGGCAAGTCACTTAACCCCAATTGCCTTGCCTCTCCCTCCAAAAAGATTTTTTTAAAGTTCAACACAACAAAAATGCAGGTTGGATCAAACAAGAAAAAATATATACATGAATATAATGACAACTGAATAGTTATAATAACAAAAGTAACAAAGTGTAGTCCTCTGAAAAACTGAAAAAGGAGAAAACTGAATAAGATCTATGATTACCAGGACAAATTCTTCACAGTGGTGCATGAAATACTGGCAAAACCCTTACGTTGTATGCCAAAAAGCTTTGCATTATATTGCACACACACATACACACACACACACACAGTGTATGGTAATTGTCATTGCCATAGTAAGATTCACATGAGGAAAGCGGAGATATCAGAGAATACCCACAAAGGCAAGCATCAAACATCATGGGAGAAACATCTTTAGAGAACAATTGAATGACTTCATCAAAGCATTAGATTACACCAATATCTCATTATTAAGCATCATGTTAAACTTTCTTGATAGAAAGCACCACATATCCATTATCAAAGGATGAGATCATCAGTGATCCCTCAATATCTAGGATACTTAGGTTTTAGTGGATTATATAAAGCATGCATAATATATTATATATATATAGATTATAAATATAAATATATTTTGTGTTATATACTTTCAATATACCAAACTGTTAACTGAAAAACAAAATGAATATACAAAAAAGTCCCAGGGTTATAAAAGCAAGTTATTATCCATTTGGTAATTAATTTAACAATATGTTTGAAAGAATTTTATTGTTGTTTTCAGTCTTTTCAGCCATGTCCAAATCTCAATCACTCCATTTGGGGATTTTCTTGGCAAAGATCCTGGAATGGTTTGCTATTTCCTTCTTCATCTCATTTTACAGATAGGGAACTGAGGTAAATATGGTTAAGTGACTTGGTCAGGGTCACACAGCTATTAAATTATTTACCTATGGCCAAACAACTGTCAAGTGTAAGAAGCAGGATTCAGACATTAATTTTATTGACTTCAGGTTCATTCCTCTATCTATTCATCCATGTTGATGTTTGAAGGTGCTATTCTAGCTTTGAGTATAATATACAGAAGGGAAAAAGTACCTATCCTTAAAGAGTTTACAATCTAATGGAAGGTATGTCATTTATGTAAATATAGTATAGTGGATAAAGGTTGTCACTGCTTCAAGGACTCATAGGGGCTCAAGATCTCCAGCATTCCCTGCTCTGTACCCATTGTACCCAGCCATTGCTGTTTGTCTGGGATCACTGTTGGAAGACTGGACTTATCAGGAGGGTAAGGAGACTCACTGCCACTATGATCACAAACTAGTAAGTCCTTTGAGGCTTCCCAAGGCTCTTGAAAACAAGGAAAGAAGACACAAAAAGAAAAGACACTCAGCCAAGTACCTACTCACTTAGGCAAGATATGCTCTCGACTCACCAAGTGGGATATTGGGCAGTCACTCTCTGCTTAACCCTACAGAGTGCAGAGTTATTCACACTTTATGTAGAGCTTAGAGTTCCTGAAAGTATTATGAGTTACACCATGAGGGTACAATGGAACTAGAAAATGGTCTTAAATGATAACATAATACATTTTACATTCTTATCATTCAATAATGAAGCGATGAGCGATTTCTAAAAGAAAAGCAAACAAATTAGAGAATGACTTCAATCAATAGTAAGGAACAGAGGGAGGGAAGGAGGTTTATTACGGGCCCACTATGTGTCAGGCATTGTGTTAAGCATTTTACAAATATCTCATTTGATCCTCACAACAACCCTAGGAAGTAGTTCCTATTATTAGCCTGATTTTACAGTTGGGAAAATCGAGACAAAGAGAGATTTGAGAGACTTTCCCAGAATCACATAACTAGTAAGAATGTAAGGACTTGAATGTAGGGCCTCTTGACTCCAGGCCAGCACTCTAACCACTATACCACCTAATTGCTTCTAATAAGACCTTTATTGAAGAAATTATTAACATGCCTACTTTGTGCCAGACATTATACTAAGTACTGGGCTACAGAAACAAATGTAAAATAACCCTTGCCCTCAAGGAGCTTATATTCCACTTGAGGGGACAACATTCACATATACAAAGCCAAGTATCTAGTGGGAAGAATGATAATATCCCTTGAAAGAATCAGAGAAGGATTCACATGCAAGGTGATGCTTCAATTAAAGTTTGAAAAAAAAACCTAGGGATTCTAAAAATTGGAGGTGAGAAAGGAGTACATTGCAAGCATGGAGGACAGTATGTGCAAAGGCAGAGATTAGCTGTTTGTTCTTCATTCTTGAAAAGAAGCAAAATGACATCACTATGTTAGAGTCAAGTTACATTGTGTCCAACTGTGGCTGATCAGGCCAATAAGAACTCGGAACATTCTACCACAAGTCAAGAACGAATAATCCATGTGAACACTTGGGGTGAATTCTCTACATTTGCACATTTTATGTTTCTTTTGAGCTACGTTGTTTCTGATTTGCTCATAGAGCACACCACCTTCTCTGATGAGGGCACGCCATGCTGAGTGGTCCTGTGCCAATGTTTCCCATGTTACACAATCAATTCTAAAGTTCTTAAGAGAGATCTTGAAAGTATCATTGTATCCCTTTTTCTGACCATCTTGTGTACACTTGCCCTGTGAGAATTCTCCAGAAAACAGTCTTTTTGGCAAGTGTACATTTGCTATTCAAACAACACAGCCAGTCCACCATAGTTACACTCTCTGCAGTAGAGGTTGAATGTTTGGCAGTTTAATTCAAGAAAGGCCCACGATATCTGGTATCTCATCCTGCCAGGTGATCTTCATAATCTTCCTAAAACAGAAAAGTGAGAGAAAGGGGAGGGCAGTGGAGAATTGTCGTTTATAAGGAAGAGTTTGGTTAGACGATAGGATAGCGGAAAGGGTTAGTGTATGATAAAGATGGAAAGGGTGGATGAGCCAAGATTGCAAAGAGATTTAAAGGATAAAGTGATCAGTTTATGTTTGGCCCTAGAGTTAGTTAAGGAGCCTCTGGTAAATTTTGAACAGAAGATTGACATGATCAGACTTATGACTAAAGGTTAAAAAGCTAAATCATTAGAAGATTTGTTCAGGTATGAAGGATGGGTTGGAGTAGGAAGGAAAGAGAGGCTTACCCAATTATTAATGGGGCTAGTAAAATAGGAGTCTAAATTGAAGTGGTTGTAGAGGAAGCAGAAGAAAAGAAAAAGGAGTCAGATATATGGGTTAGAATCAGTGGGATTTGGCTGTTGAAGGTATGTAAGGAGTGAGAGAAAGAGAAGAATAAGCAATCACTTTAAGTAAAGTTTTCCTGCTATCATTTATTGATTACCCTCTGTAATAGTAATGAAATTTGAAGACCCCTTTGTATTGCTAAGCTAACAGGTACTTAGCACCTAGTTTCAAATTAAGCCTCTGTAAAGAAACAAAAGGTATGAACCCCTGTTGCTGATGTAACAGGAAGGGGCTGAAGAGGGAGGAGCTATGCCATATATAAGGAAGAGCACAAGCTGGACAGACAGAACTTCTTGGGTAAACATCGTGGAGCCTGGGCAGCTGCTGCCCAGGGAAGGGGGGGGGGAGGAGAGAGAGGAAGATAGAGAGGGAGAGGAGAAGGAGAGGAAAAGAGAAAGACAGAGACAGACAGAGACAGAAATAGAGACAGCGAGAGACAGAGAGAGAGACAGAGAATTTGTCTCAGCAAGCATCTGGAGGCTAGGCTGCTACTGCTGGACTGAAGACTGAACTTATAATTGAGAAGAGAAACAAGAACTGAAAACTGGCACAGAACTCGGACTTCTGGTTGCTAAACTCGAGCTTGTAGTGGCAAGTCTTCCAAGGGCCAGCTGGAGATGCCAAAGACTGAGGAAGCATGACTGTGGCACCAGTACTTTGTGCAAATGTTGTTGTGACTTTTTAAAATATGTATGAATGTTATTGTGGCTTTATTAAGCATTGTCTTCCCAGGAACAGAGACTGTGAGAGATTTGAGGTGGACTGGACACTGTGAGCTTCAATATGGAGTGGGAACTGCACGGAGAGCTGGACAAGGAGCTGGGACCTGTCTGCCTTTGAAATTAGGTGGCAGTTGGTTAGATTCGGGCGGCAACTAGGACCATGGAAGAGGAACCGTGGAAACTGAAAGCCTTCCTTGAGTCAAGATGAAAAGACCTCTCTGTGGGTACTGAGTAGTGACTGATTATATTGACTAAGTAGTGACTAATAAAATTGTCTGAGTAGTGACTGATGTAATTGTAATTTACTTGTGACCTAGGTGTGGATGGATTTTGTATTTCCACTAGCCCTTAAGAGGGTCCCAAGTAGTGACTGTTTTAAACTAATTGCACTCCTTGGGTAGAGGACTTTAACTTTTGCACTCTGTGTCCCTTGAGGAGTCAAGCTTCCTTAAGGATGATTGAATGATTGATTTACTAAATGATTGAGTTACTAAATTATTGTACTTTGTTTAAACTTATGTGACCACTTTGGTGAAAACTATGTGGCCATTTTAGTGATAAGTTGTTGAGTTGTGACATGGTGAATGCTGCATTTTAAATTTCTGTGATAAGTTGTAACATTGTGGATGCTGTACCTTGATTTTCTGTGAATGTTTTACTCTGATTTGTTATTGAATAAATAGAGACTTTGCTATGCTATGGAATCAGAAGGTTGAAAGCTGTTGCAGCAGCCTTCTGGGATGCTGCTCGTGCTTGGCTTTATACCACCCATTCCTGTAATGGTGGTATGTCAGTGCATGATGCTATATACTTGATGAGGCTGTTTTGGGGAGAGTCAAGTTAATGACAATCTCAAAACTAAAAGTCTATATATGAAAAGGTAGCCAGCATTAGGAATGACTATAGAATGAATTGGTTACATAGCTCCCCAGTCAGGATTGAGTTGTCCTAACATATTGAAGAGATAACCTTGCTCCCCCTCAGTCTTTGTAATGAAATATCAACAAACCTTGATGAGTATTTATTCATACAGATGTCATTTTCAGCTCTCTTTTCCCTCTCTAGAGTGAAGGCAAGGACAGATTTAGATCAGGAAAGCACAGGAAGAGGTCTGAGTGACACACCAAATCCTTAGCTGAACACACATTGTGTTTGATTTCCCTTTCAAATGTATCAGAGATGAAAGAAGTGAGCCTATGATGAGACATTTCCATTCAAAGTGAATTGTGACTCAAATTCTGAAGCTGCAGTATGACTAATGGCACAGTTTCTGTTTCTGCTTTTTGAACCATTGGGAATCACAGTGGAAATGAAATTAAAAGATACTTCCATTTAATTCATGTCTGTGGAGGGAGAGCTTTAATGGAACCTGAGCATCTTTACCTTTTGACATTAGAATACGATTAAAAATAACTGAAGTGTGTTAATAGGTTCTCCTCTGCTAGCACTCTCAAAAAGAAAAGCATTTCTGTCTTTGCAATCATCCCTTCACTCTTTGTCTTCTCTCAGACATGAGATGAGAATAGGCTGGGCTGAAATCAGACAGCAGAATACAGAGTAGAGAATGAGGTCACAAAGAATGAGGATCCACAGAGCTCTGTGCAAATCTCAAGGGTGAAGGGCAGAACCAGACTTTGAGACTCCCACCTTTCTCTATGGCATCAGTACAAACCAGTGTTGAAAAGTGACAGCAATTACTAGGGTTAGGGCTTCTCATTTGCTGTCAAATGATTCATGAAATTTCTAGGAAAGACAGGTACCCTGGTTCTGCAACAATCCCTTTATCTAAATGGGAAAATATCTCTAATCTAGAAGGTAGAGGAGACTTTTTTTTAAAAGAAAATATTTAAAACATCTTTTTAAATCCTTCTGAAAGGGCATTGAAGTTAATGAAGATTAATCTAGTAAAATAAGTGTAAAACACCAAAAATTAGAACTAAATTGTGTTTTGGTTATTTTTTAAGTCGTTTCATTTATGTCATGTTTTTCCTTTAGTCATTTTTGGATACACTCCCTGCCTTTCTCCACAGCCCCAGAACTAAGCTCTCCTTTGAAATAGAAACCATTGATATTATCACTGTTCAGAGAATATTGCACAGACACAAGGTCACACACACCTAGACCCTAGCCTTCTGCCTCAGTACCAAGAGTATTTCAGGATCCTAGATCTAGAACATCAAGGGTTGTTTAAGGTCATATCTCCTAACCCTGTGATTTTACATATGAAGATATTAAGACTCAAAGATACAATGACTTGTCCAAGATCATACAGGTAGTACGAGCAGAACCAGGTTTTGAACAGGGAACCAGTGGTTCCAAATATAGACGGTGAGGAGTTTTGTTTCATTATCTCTTCCCTGACATCTAGAGTGATTATTGCCATTATTCAGACTCTAGCTTCCCACAAATATTTTTTCATCTACATTAATGTATTCACCCAGTATATTTTCTCCTATTTCTGTTTACTTCACTCTGCATGAGGTCCTGTGTACTTTTCCATGTTTCTCTCAATTCGGGATGTCCCTCATATATTACTGAACATTGATGTTCCATTACATTCATTTACCATCACTTAATTGGTCATTTCTGGATTGAGGCACACCTAACTTTTTTCTGTTGCATTATTGACATAGAAATTGCTGTGGAGAATATGTTGCAATATACTGGATCTTTGTTTCTGTCTTTACTTTTCTTGGGATTTATGGCCAGGAGGGAGAAGTTGTATCAAAAGGATAGGAACACTGTTCTAATATAATTCAAAATTGTTTCTCAAGATGATTTAAGCATTTCACAACTCCACCAACAATGAATTAATGTGTCTGTCTTCCCATAGTCCTTCTAACATTGATTCTTTCTATTTATACCATCTTTGCCAGTTTCAGGAATATGAACTGAGAACTCAGAGGAGTTTAATATGTTTTTAAATTATTATTAATTTCAAACACATGGTTATTATGTGACACTCAAGTGTTTGAAATTCTTTTAAAATGGTTTGACATGGTTGCCTAATTTTATAAATGAGTTGTGTTTTTGAAAAATTATATGTATGTATATATAAGTATGTGGATGGATGTATATACATACATATAAATATACACATAAGTATACCCAAATATATGGGCACATACATATTTGGATACAGATAATATGCCTCATTTTTCAAGGAAAATTCCTACATTGCCCTTTAGACTCAGCTTTATATTCTTATGACTTTGCCACATATTTCAGCTTCCCTCTCATGCTGGAACACCCCTCTGCTTCTCTGATATCCTACTCCTTTTTGTGAGCTCTTCCTTGTGTCTCTATTTTAGGGACAGGCTCAAGTTGGTCATGCCTCATTCTCTCCTTCTTTCCCCATTATTGTTTCTGATTATTTTACTTTACCAGGAAGCCCCATGAAAGGGATACCTCACCTGCCCACCCCCCCCCTCAGGTTGGAACCCCCTTTTTTCTGTTATCTTTCCCCATTAAGATGCATGCTACTTGAGGACAGGGACTTTCCAAATCTTTTAGTTTGTGTTTCTATACCCAAAGCTTAGCACAGTCTTTGGAATATAGTAAACATTTAATTAATGTTTATTACATTGCCTTGACTGGAGTTAATTCACTTAAAACTTACAAAGTTTTTTTTGTATTTTATATTATTCTCACAACTATGTCCCAATTCTTAGAAAAAATGTCCATCAGGGGACATACTTTTGCAAAACAAAATTGTATGCTATGTTACAATACCCTTTACTTCACATTTGATTTTCATATTAAGATCATAAAGGTCATTGTTTCAAAATTTATTTTAGAGATTAATGTTGTGATGTCCAAATCACAGTATTTTCTTTTTTTTTTTAAAGCAATTGGGGTTAAGTAACTTGCTCAAGGTTACACAGCCAGGTGTTTCTGGGTGGGTGTTAAGTGTCTGAGCCTGGGATTCGATCCCCCAGGTCATCCCAACTCTGGGGCCGGTGCTCTTACTCGTTGAGCCACTTGGCCACCCCTAAATCATTGTATTTTCAAGTGCCTACCCATAACCATTCAGAAATTTACTGATAAAGACAATGGTCATATCGGTAGTGATAGACTAATGTTGAGCAGGAGAGAAGATTGAATGTGTATCAATTTTGCAAATAATTTAATTACTGCTCTGATGAAGTTTGCTTCCTTACATGACCTCATGGAGAAACTGGTAGAGTTCTTTGGACAGAGAGTAAGTCTTGGACTCAGGAAGATGTGGAGTCAGATCCTTCCTCTGCTACACAGCACTAAATCACTTAAACTCTCAATACCCCCAGGAAAGTCTCTAGAACTAGAGTGTGCAGAAGGGTTACTAATATGCTTTAGAAGAAGGAATTTTCTCACCAGGCCCAGACCAAAACAAAACAAATTCCTGAAACTTCAGGGATAATGATAATAATGATCCCCTTTATCTATCAGAGAATGGTTCTTGGTAACACATAATACCCACCTTGATCACACATTATAAATATCAAGTAACCAAAATACTACAGTCTTGTTTCTGCTTCATATCACAGATATTCCCTGTATTTCGTCTGCAATTGCTCCTGAGCTTTGATTATGCCAGATTTGTTTATATAGTTTAGACCTGCAAGCGACTTGAGAGGTCATCTAATCCAGATGTGTGCAACATTTGGCTTGAAGGTGGAATGTACCCAACAACACTCCAGAGTGCTCTCCTAACCAGAATAAAATATAATTGGGAAATATTTAACAAAATAAATAAAAATACAATAAAACATGTTGCTCCTTTGTATCCAAACTCTCCACTTTTCAGTGCTCTTTTTCCTCCTCCTCCTTCTTATCCTCCTCCTCCTCCTCCTCCTCATCATCATCATCAGCAGCAGCAGCAGCAGTAGCAGCAGCAGCAGCAGCAGCAGCAGCAGCACTGCTATTGTTACATTCAGGAGATAGTCCTGTTGAGGTACTTGTGGGTTTTGAACCATTAATCTACCTTTTAAGGAGAATAGTGTAATTCATGCTCCAGGCAAGCAGACAGAGGAAGAAAAGGAGGAAGAGGAAAGGGAGGAAGAGGAGGAGGAGGAAAAGGAAGAGGAGGAAAAGGAGGAAGAGAAGGAAAAGGAGGAGGAAAAAGAAGAAATTGCGGAGTAGGCAGTGGTGGTGTGATGAAGTTGGAGTGTCTCCTGAGAACAGGGAATGATATAGGTCATAGCAGGATGCACAGTGAGTATTCCCAATGGCAAATCCTCAATCCTCAAAATTCAACAGCTGCCTGAAGTTTGTTGGGAGGAGGGATGCAGAAGCACTGCAAATGACTCAAAAGAAATTGCACGCATTTGAGATACTATTGTCCCTCTCATTCCTAATCATTTGTCATGTGACTCCTACATTTCAGGCAATAGTTCAAAATGGCCCTGCACTTAATTGAATTAGTGAATATAGGGAGAAAGCTCTTTGGTTGCAAGGCTTGTCACTGGTCTCAGAATGAAGCAGATGGAGAAGGACTTTAAAACGCCTGCTTTGCACATAGTGACAGCTCTCGAATGGGCCCTTGCTGACACTCATCTTGCACCTAGTGGTACTATAGGCAGTCTGAAACAGACAGCTTGAAGGAAGGTCATTAGCAAGGCCATACTTGTTCCTGCTGATCTGTAGACCAACTCACGAGAGGGGTGCTTTGACTGGATACAAAGACATTCTTTTAGTCCCCAGCAATTGTGTTCAGGTCACAGTATCTCTGGTTTTCTCCTCCCTCCTTCTTCCTTCCTTTTTTTATTCCTTCCTTTCTTCCTTTCTCTTTGTTTCTCTTTCTTTTTCTTCCTTCCTTCCTCCCTTCCTTTATTCGTTCCATTATTTTCTTTCTTTCTCTTTTATTTCCTTTTCTCTTTTCACAATTTCAATATTATTTTTCCTCCTTTTTTTCTTTCTCTTTCGTTCTTACTTAAAATAGGCATTTAACTGAGCAAGAGGAAAAAAACAAAATTCTATCATCTGGCACTAAAATGATCATTTTGGCAGTGCTAATATTTGTCCCTCTTCTCAAACTTATATAATCTTTCCTTTTCTATTAGAGTGGGCAAATCAAAAATATCCAGCACAGAGTCCTATAGGCTACAGATGTCAACTTTATTTTCCCCAGCTATTTTCTGCTCCACTGGAATTTTGTTTGGTGAGATGCACTACCTATTTTTATATAAAGAAATGTAAACATTATTTTTTGTTAAAGTATTCTGATATCTACAGACAACTTTGGCTTATATTAATGCAGATTTTTTTAGTTCTACAGATACCAGTTGTACAATAGAATAGGAAAAAAAAGCTAATCATGTGCTATATTTAAGAATATTAATATTGAAATATAGAGTAGATTTCTTAAATTAACTTTAAAGGAATGAGCTTTGGATTTAGAACCAGACAACTTGAGTTTGACGACCACCTCTGCTACTTGTTAGCCATGATACTGAGCAAGTCACTTAAGATTTTGTGGATTCATTTTCCTCATAAGCAAAATAAAGAAGTTGAAGAGGATGATATATTTTCCTTTTAAATAGCAAATATTTAATATGTGTGTTGTATTTGCTTTAATTTAATCATGGGGACTCCAGGCTACTCTAAATCTTATGTTTCTTTGAATTTTCTAGAGGAAAGAAGATGATGAAACTATACAATTGCCAATTGACCAAGGAGAAATTAAAACTGGAATTACTGAAAATTTAAGGCAACAATTAGAAAGATAAAATAACTAGGACATCAAATTCAGGCAAAACCTATACCAGATATTACATAGTAGAGAGGTATCATGTTATAATGTAAAGCAAACTTTACTAAGATTCAGGAAGTCTCCATAGCTTAGTACTGACAGGGACATTCCCACCTGGGTGGTTTTCTAATAGTAGATAACTGTCATTATATGCCCTATGCCATAAAGGGAAAGAGATAGCATAAAGGGCAATCCATGGATGATGGATTGCAATTCCCAAAGCATCAAGAAGCCTACTGAAAATAATGAGATATGTCATAATCAAAGAATCAATTTATCTCCCTCCCCTGTCCCCTAAACTAAACAAACCAATCCTTCCCTCCTTAGGACTGGAGCAATCTTACAATTGTGTATACATGTATATGTGTATATGTATGTACGTATGTATGTGTATATATAAATATACAAATATATGTGTATATATAAATATACATTCACACACAAATGTGCATGTGTTTGTATGTAAGGATTCAATATGGAATCACATGAAAAATCCCCTCTGTCATTATATACTAGTACCTTCTCTTCTACTTACAATTTGAAAGCATTTGTCTGGGGCACTGAAAGTTTCAGTAACTTGCCTGGGGTCACATAGTCAATAGGAATCAGGGAGAGAATCTGGATCCAGGTTATAGTTTGCTTTAGTTTTTCTGATACCCATAGTGTCTACTGACATTGGTGGAATAGCATACACATGCACTCAAACAATGACCATTGTTGATATTAACTTCAATCATTATCATGATAGACCATTATTATAAACCAATTTGTGTTCATTAGCTCCAAGTCTTGACATGGGATTTGGAAATGAACTCTTTACCTAACATTGATACTGTCTAAGCAAATTTGGAGTGAACAGATCTTTTTTTTTTTCTTCCCTCTTTATAATTTCAGTCCTTAGCCAATCAATCTGGTGAATATTTAAACTATTCACCCACTGACTAATTTCCAAACACCCACATGGACAATATATTAATTACTACTGTGCTCAAAATTAAATTGTGTCATATAAGCCATAATGCTCCAAAATATAATTTCATTTTATTGTAACCATAAGCATTTCTCTTTAATGACCAGGATAGACATGTTTCTTGTTCTAAATAAGCAGTGAGATTCTTGGGTTTGAACATCAATGTCTCAGATGCAGCATATTTGGGGAAGGTGATGCAAAGTGGCTTGTGTAGTCTATTCTTCTCACCCTCCTCTTCCTGGTTGCTTGTATGTCCCAATCACCCCAAAACAGTTAATCAAAACTAACTATTGGGAATCAAACTGTTAATAGCTAATAATATCAGTTAGGGCTTTTCCCCTCCATATTCCTTAATGCCAACCTTCATCTCTGGTTCTGACCTTTCGGTATTACTTCATTTGTTCAATGATAAAGGTCACATTTCTTGGGTAAGCTTTCTTAGATGCTACTCTTGTAATATTCATGATTGGCATGTAAGGCTTACAACAGGCAAAAATTAGCATACTTTTTCTTTACATCTGTGTAAATAAATGTAAAAATGACTTCTTAGATACCTATATATTAAGATGAATATTTTTTTGAAAAGTTTTTAGACTGGAATGAATTGTGAAGATGCCCAGTTTATTATCTTTTTTTCATCTCTGCATTTAAATGAGTGGACAATGATCAATATATTGCATATTTCCTGCCTTGCCAGTGATACGATAACATCATCAGAGAATAGGAAAAATTATTTATTCCTCAGGTTTCTATTATTCTTACTTTCTTTTTCTCATGGAAGTTCATCAGTTTTGCCTTGAAAGGGTTTCTGTATGCATTCAGTGCATTTTGGCTAAAATTGAGATTGCTTGCATCTGAAGAGTTAATACTGGAAAGAGTTAATCAATACTCAAAGATCCTAAACTACCAACTAACTAACCATTTGCTTTTTTGGAGTGCTATTCTGGGGAAGGCTAGGTGGCTCAGTTAATACAGCACTAGCCCTGGAGTCAGGAGGACCTGAGTTCAAATCCGGCCTCAGACACTTGACACACTTACTAGATATGTGATCTTGGGCAAGTCACTTAATCCCAATTGCCCTCCAAAAAGGAAAAAAAAAATAAGATTGCTATTCCATTTTTTTATTATGAATTTGGATGAAAAGGTGGGAAAGTAAGAAAAATTCAACTCCCTTATTGAATTGGGTCACTGTTACAAAACAGCAACAAGTTTTGAAATGTTTTAAAAGGTATCAAGGGAGACATCATGTAGTTGAAAATGATCTACGTGAATTCCTTGATTTTTTTTAATATTTGATAATTATTTCAAAATAAATATTTTCCTTTGTAGTCTAATATACTTTGTTTTAAAACATAACTTAAAATATGATTTTGAGATGGGTCCATGATTTAACCAGATTGTCCATGCCACCAAAAAGACCCAGAAATTAGAGTTCCTAAATCTTTGATTTAGACAAAATCCAGAGAACTGGGTCTAAATCTGTGCTTTAAAACTTATTAGCTACATTACCCTGGGCAATTTCATTATTCTCTCTCTGTGCCTATTTTCTCATCAATAAAATGAAAGTGTTAGTAAGCATAGTCCATATATACATGTATATTTTAAATGTATTTAATAGATTAATAAAATGGAGGATTAGGCTTCTTTTTCTTATTCTCATGACATTTCAAACCTTTCCAAAATTGGAATCACATGCAAAAGATACAGAAATTTCAGCTGTCTATGAAGTATATGGCATATTAAAAACAAGGTAAAAACTTAAGAAATGAGCAGGAGAATTATAATCCTTATTCTACACCTTGCTCTCTTGGTATGCCCTCCTCCTCACACTACCATAGCTCTTGACCAAACTGAACATGTTGCCCTATAACTTTGAAATAGAGCTCAATGTTGGCTCCTTCTCTCCCTAGCATGGAAAATGAGAAGTATCGTCTGCTTTGGACTAAAGGTCAGTTCTGATCTGCTTGACCCCAGAAGTGATTTGGGGTAGAGACTAGTGAAAAGTAAATTCCTTAGTGTGGGTGTAGATTGAGGCACCTTGGATGTCCAGACACCAGAGAATCTCACCAAAAGCAATAGAATCATAGAGTGAGTGATAAAACAATATAATGGGGGGGGGATATGCTGAAATTACCAAACATTTCAGAAGAAATAAAACTCAGTAAAATACCTTAAGTACCGGCAGATAAATTAAGAAGGAAGATACCAATAGCAGAAGGAAATACAGCTGTGAGAGATCATCCAAACAAGTCCAAACATCTGTGAATAAATATTGCACAACAAAAGAAAATGAATCAATATTTTATGAGGCTGAGCAATCTATGGAATTCTAAGCATGGATGAAATAATTGCAAGTTGTTCACAAATGATTCAAGAGAGGAATAAGAATTGTGAAAGCAAAAATGAATGTCCTACACAGAAGAATAGTTGGCGGAATTGGTAAAAATAAACTTGTGACCCCAATAGCAAATGCCACCAAAGAGACAAAAAAGAGAATAACTGATTGAAAATCCAAATACGCAACTGAAGAATAATCTTGAAGAAGAAAAGCAATAGACAATAGCATTAAAAGAAAACATGATCTCTATATGAGCAAAACATATTGATCTTGAAGACAGGTCACCAAGACAACTTAAAACTTATAAGTCTCCCAGAAGAATATGTTGTTTAAAAAACTGAAAAATGTAAGGCAATAAATAATATGAGAGAAGTCGAGATGCTGAATTACAGGAAGTACTTATCTGAGCTCTCCCGTTGTTCTTCTCCAAATAACATCAAAATAACAACTCAAATAAAACTGAAATGATAGTCAACAAAACATAAAGGTGGGAAATTCTTCTAGTCTAATAGAACTTTGGAGGTCATAAGGACAGATCTGTGACATGGCATGTTCCAAGGCAGACATGCTAAGAGGACTTAGCCATTGATCAGAAAGAGATAGGGGGACCTTGTGCATTCACTGGACCTAGTCTCAGATGCTGTTCAGCAATGCCATTTAGGTCATAGATCAAGAGTAGAGAGGAAATCTTTGGTCAAAAGAGAGTGGGAGCCCTGAGGAGCAATATTACTTTTGGAAAATGAATTTTTTCAGAAGAAAATTTCATTTCTGATTCCAAGGGAGCAAGGGCCCTGAGGAACAGTATCAGTTACAATATCAAGAGAACAGAGGTCTTTTCTGAGTGAGGATCAGAGGACAGACTAGGAGAGAAGTGCCCACATCTCTTCCTACATCATTATCGCCTCAGAAGCACCCAAAACACTCAAATCCCCAGAAATAGCTCTGAAAATAGCAGGGCAAAAAAGCCTGAATTTGAGACAATGCCCCTATCATATAAAAAAGAAAGGGAATAGAAATTCTGATTTCAGAAAAGCAAAAGTCAAAATAGACCTAATTAAAGGGATAAGCAGGGAAGTTACATTTGCTAAAAGGAAAGAGACAATGAAATAATATCAATATTGAACATAATACTTAAAGGAAATATTAGTGGAGAAAATAAACTATTTCAGTGGGGGATCTCAACCTTCCCATTATAGAACTAGATAAATCAAAACATAAAATAAATCAGAAAGAAATAAAAAAGATAAATAGAAACTTAGAAACATTACTCCTCTGAAGAAAATTTAATTGGAATGTACCCACTTTTTTCTCAGCTATGCATGGCACCTTTACAAAAATTGACATTATGTTAAGAAATAAAATCCTTACAACCAAATGCAGAAAAGCAGAAATATTAAATGCTTCCTTTTCAGATCATAATGCAATAAAAAAAGCATTCAATAAAGGGCCATGTAAACATAGATTAAAAACTAATTGGGGACTAAGTTTTCCAATCCTAGAGAATGAGTGGGTCAAAGAAAAAAATCACAGAAACAATCAATAATTTCATTAAAGTTAATGACAACAAGGAACAGCATTATAAAATTTATGGGATATGGCCAAAGCAGTATTTAGGGGAAATTTTATATCTCTAAATGTATGCATCAATAAAAGAGAAAGAACAGATTGATGATTTGGACATTCATCTCAAAAATAAAGATGGAGAAAAAGAACAAATTAAAAACCTGTAAACACCAAAATTGAGATCTAGAAAATCACAGGAATGATTAAGGGGAAAAGAACACTAAAAATAAATAAAACTAGGAGATGGTTTTATAGGGAAAAAAACACAGCAAAATAGAGAAACTATAGGTTAATTTTATTTTAAAAAGAGAGAAGAAAAACAAATTACCTTTATAATTTTTATTTATATTTTATTTTGCACTTAATAAATACAAGTATTCCCATAACACAGTGAAATAAAAAAAGTATAGTTGCACAAGACATGGCAAATCTATTATGTACAACTTGCTATTCCTTTTAAATATATATTAAAGCTGTTATGCATCTTCTTTTTTTCCTTTTAATTCTTCCCTTCCCTACCCTATAAATGGCTATTAGATACAAACATATGTGAATGTAAGTGTGTGTATATATACATATATACATGTATGTATATGTGTGTGTGTGTGTATATATATATATATATATATATATGGGGGATGTGGGTGGGTGAGAGTCTGTGTGTGTGTGTGTGTGTATGGAATCATTCTATACATACTTCTACTTATCAGTTCTTTCTCTGGGAGCAGATGATGTCTTCCTTCATAAAGCATTTTTACTTATTTTGGATATTTGTAATAATAATAAAAAATACTTAGTCACTCATGATATTGTTGTTACTGCATACAATATTCTCTTGGTTATCAAAAATTCAAGGGGAGGGGCGGCCAGGTAGCACAGCGAGTAAGAGCACCGGCTCCAGTGTCGGGATGACATGTCATCGAATCTGGGCTCAGACACTTATTACCCTCCCAGAAACACCTGGCTGTGTAATCTTGAGCAAGTTACTTAACCCCAGTTGCTTAGGGGCAGCCGGGTGGCTCAATGAGTAAGAGCACCGGCTCCAGTGTCAGGATGACCTGGGGATCAAATCCGGGCTTGGTTACTGAGCACCACACCCAGAAATAACTAGTTAAGTAACCTTGAGCAAGTAACAACCCCAGTTGCTTAAAAAAAAATTCAAGGGGAGAATAAACCACCAATGAAGATAAAATTAAAGCAATTATTAGGAGGTTTTTGTTTTGTTTTGTTTTTGCCCAATTATATCTCTGTGAAACTATCACTAAGAAAAAGAAATATTTACAGAAATATAAACCTCCCAGATTAACAGAAGAAGAAACAAAAAACTGAAGTAACCATAACTTGGAAAAACAAACTGAAAAAAGTCTTCAATTTCTCCCCTAAGAAAAAATCTCCAGACCCTGATCGATTCTACCATTAGTGAATTCTACCAAACATTTAAAGAAGAATTAATCCCAATATCTGTAGACTATGTTTTTGATAGGTAAAGAAGGAGTCCTACCAAATTCCTTTTATGACACAAATATGGTTTGGAAAACTAAACCAGGGAGAGCAAAAACAGAGAAAGAAAACTAACCCACTTTCTTAATGAATATCGATTTAAAAAAATTAAATAAAATTCAAGCAAGAAAAATAACTCAATATACCATAAAGACTGTATACTATGACCAGGTAGAGTTTATATCAGGAGTGTAGGACTGGTTCTATATTAGGAAAACTATTAGCACAATTGACCATATAAACAAAATCAACAAAAAAAATCACATGATTATATAAATAGATGCAGAAAAAGACTTTGATAAAATATAACCCCTGTTCCTATAAAAAAAATTAGAAAATGTATAAATCAATGGAACCATCTTTTAAATTAAAAGCACTATTTATCTAAAATCAAGAGCAAGCATTATTTGGAATGTGGATAAACTTGAAGCTTCTCAAATAGGATCAGGAGTAATGCAAGGATATCCATTATCACTATGATAATTCAATATTGTACAAGAAAAAAAAGGTAGCTATAGCAATAAGGGAAGAAAAAAAATTTGAGGAATAAAAACAGGCAAAAAAAGAAATAAAACTCACTCTTTACTGATGATATGATGAGATACTAAGATAACCATAGAAAATCAACTAAAAACTTGTTGAAACATTTTTAGCAAAGTTGCAGGACATAAAACAAATTCATGTAAATCATTAACATCTATACATACTACCAACAAAACCCAGCAGCAAGTTATAGAAAACGAATTCCCAATTAAAATAACTACAGAGAATGTAAAGTACTTGGTAATCATCCCTGTCAAGACAAACCCAGGAACATAATTACAAAACACTTTTCACACAAATAAAGAAAGATCCAAACAGTTTGAGAAACATTAATTGCTCATGGATAGGCCAAGTTAATAAAAATTATAATTTTATCTGTTATTTTATTTATTCAATGTGATACCAATCAAATTACTAGAGAATTATGAAGCCAGAAAAAAATTCATCTAGAAGAACAAAAGTCAAGAATATCCAGAAAATAAATGAAAAAAACATAGTGAAGGAAGGAGGCTAGCAGTTCCAGATTTCTAACAATATTACAAAGCAATAATCATCAAAATAATCTGGCACTAACTAAGAAATTGAGAGGTAAATCAGGAGAATAGAGATAGAATATAAAATACACAGTAGTAAATGACCATAGTAATCTAGTACTTGATTAACCCCCAAATCCAAACTTTGGGGGTAAGAATTCATTATTCAAAAAAAAAAAAAATGCTGAAAGACTAGAAAGCAATTTGCCTAATGCTAGGAATAGTCCATTATCTCACACCATATAACAAGATAAGAACGACGTTGATAAATGCTTTAGACATAAAAAGTAACATCATTAATAAAGGGAGAATGGAAAAAAAATGTACCTGTCAGATCTATGGATAAGGAAGGCATTTATGACCAAACAATAGATAGAGAGTATCATGTGAAATAAAATGAATAATTATTATTACATTAATTTTAATTGCACAAATAAAACTAATGCTGCCCAAATTAGGAGCAAATCAGAAAATGGGGAGTGGGAGAAAATTGCAGCAAAATTCTCTGATAAAGGTCTCATCTTTCAATATACAGGCAACCAAACCAAATTTATGGGAAAAAATAAAGGCCATTATCCAGTTGATAAATGGTCACAGTGTACAAATAGGCAATTTTCAGGAGATGTTAAAGCTGTCAGTCACATAAAATGTCTCGCTTTTTTAAGTGAAAAAAATGCTCTAAATCATTACTGATTTACCATGCAAATTAAAATAACTCTGAGGTCCACCTCATACCCATTAGACAGACTATGATAAAAATGAATAATGGCAAATGCAGTAAGGAATGTGGAAAAACTGGGACATGTGCCCTGTTGGTGGAGTTGTCAATTGATCCAATCATTTTCGGGAACAATGTGGAACTATGCCCCAAAGGCCACAAAACTGTGCATACTCTTTTACCCAAGCAACCTGACTACTAAATCTGTATCCAACAGAGAACAAAGGAAAAGGATATACATGTACAAAAATATTTACAGCAGCTCTTTTGTAGTGGCAAAGAATTGGAAATTGAGGGGATGTTCATCAATTGGGGAATGGCTGAACAAGTTTTGTATATGATTGTGATGGAATACTACTGTGCTTTAAAAGTGATGAGCAGGATGCTTTCATAAACTTGGGAAGACTTGTATGAACTCATGCAAAATGAACTGAACTGAACCAGGAAAGGATTGTTACCTGTGTAATAGCAATATTGTAAGGCTATTCAGCTGTGAAAGACTTAATTATTCTGATCAAGAAAGTGATCCCAGTCAATTCCAAAATATATATAATGAAAAAATCTAACCACTCTAGAGAGAGTATTGATGATTGCTGAGTGAAGCTTGAAGAATTATTTTTTAACTTTTTTTCTTGGGGTCCTTTTTTTTCTTTTGTCAATCTGTGTTTTCATTTGCAACATTGTTAATGTGGAAATGTGTTTTACGTGACTTCACATGTATAATAAATATTAAATTGCTCATCCTCAAGGAAAATTGAGGGGCAAGAGGGATAAAGAAAATTTAAATCTAAAAAAAATTAAATTAATATTAAAATGTATTTACAAACAATGTCATATACTTGGTGGAAAATAACAATGTATTTAAAAATGGATAATCGATAAAAATTTTCAAAAACTTCTTAACCTAGAAAACAAAGTTTCAATTATAAAAAGATATAGATCTTTTCCCCACATCCCCTCTTACAAAAAAAAAAATTGAAAAAACCTTTATGTTGCAAAATCCAAGACTCATAGTGGATAAATTTAGAGATCCTAATGATAAACAATATTTTTTTCAAAAGATCACTACTAAAACCAGTAGAAACATCACAAGACTATTCTGCACCAAAAACAGTAGAATGAAAAGGAATAATGTGTATTAAGAAAAAGGTGCTCAAAATTGAACTCAAAGTGACATACCTTGAAACCCTGATACTAATCATGAATGAAAACAAAGAGGGACATTCTTTTTAAAAAGTAGCAGTTGAAGTATTCCTACAAAGAAAACCAGAGAGGACCATATTTGCTTTGCAAGCACTCCAGACAGCGTAAAAGCAAGTCATCAAATACAGCATTCACACAAGATTCAGGTTAAAAAATAATTTATACCAGGAAAAAAAATAGAAAAAAAAGATGCTTAAGGTTTAAACAATTTCAACAATAACAGAGGAACAATTATTGAGAGATTCTTTCCTGAGAGTATACAAGGAAACAAGAGTGAAAATTTAATTTAAATGGAAGAACTACTTACAGAGGAACAGGCCTGAGATATCATGAACTAAATCTCATGACATGTTGTATAGAGGAGAATCAATCTTATTTTTATCTGTTTGTTTTGTTTTTGTGCAACTAAACTGCAGAATGGAATGGTGGGTATAAGGGAAGAGGGGGAAGAAAGTAAAGCATAATGTGAAATATACCCTAATCAAATCAATGGTAAACAATGAAAGGAAAATAATTCATGTAGTTTATCAGGAAGAAAAGGTCCTAAAGGAGAATGAGCAAGGTGGCAAAGGGAAGGATATAAACAGGGTGAAAGAAATGGGGAAATTTTGATTCAGTGGAAGGAGGGAACATTATTGTGAAGAACACTCCCATGGAAGAGAGAGATAACCTGTAACGGGTGATGATATTGCCTTAAATTAGATTGTCTTTAGCAAAGGCTAGAAGAACACTTTTCAGAAACTTTGTAGAACTAATTTTCCAGGTAAAAGGTAGACTAAAGATGGTTCCAAAGTCTCTGATTCTATGATTGAAAAAGTTCATTGATGTCAGCATTTTCTCCTAGGAGGAAGACAGAAAATCCTAAACTCAGGGAGGAGATTCAATAAAAAGCATATTTCTAGATAGGAGTCTACATTCGTTCAATTGACCATTAATTCAATTAAAATATTAGAAATAGAATTATAGAGCAGAAAAAAATCTAGTCTGATATTTTAATTTTATTCAGATGAAAAAACTGAGGATGAGAAGTGAGGCAATTTGTTTAATGTCATATAAGCAATTAGTAGCAAAAGTAGCAAAGCCACTTAACATCAGTGAACTTGGAAAAAAAGACTTACCCTCTCTGGGCCTCAATTGCTTCATCTGTAGAACGAGGGGGATTGGAACAGGTCACCTCTGATTTCCCTTTCAGCTCTCAAGTCTATGACCAGATTTAATCTATATTAATAAACCACAGGAGAAACCATTTAGGATATTTCTTTTTTTCACTTAGAGGATATGCTCATTTAATAGAAGCCTTCTGGAGGCAGTATGGCAAATACTAGGGAGCAGATATTTGGGAGTCAGTAGAACCTTTCAGTCTTTCCCTTTACAGTCATATTACATTTTAACTATCTCGACCTGCATGTACTGGAAATTTGGCTGCATGTGGCCACAGGCCAGGAGCTCCTTGGGCATCTTAGTTTTTAAAACACATATTTCAAATTCAAGTTTTTGTTTGTTTTTCTCCACAAAATTCTCTAAGGACAAAAGTGATTTTTGTTGTTATTTTAGGGTTTTTGGGGGCCAAAGCAATGCAATGTTCCAGGAGGCTTTTGCACCATTGCAAAACAATGAATTGTGGAAAGGTAAATCTGAAACATAGGCATTCAATTTTTCTTTAAATATCCCAGAGAACATTTTAGATAAAACTGAGAGAAAAAAGGTCTGTCACAATGCATTTAGGTTTTCCTGAAGTTTAGAACACAAGATATTCTATACATTTGAAAAGTCAAATCTAATGAGTCCACTCTTGCCACAAACTTCTTAACTTAAAAACATTTTAAATGCAGAACTATTCTGGCAAAGTTATGTAGAAAACTGAGACAGCTGTAGAAGTATAGATGGTTCTGACAAAAAAAAATAATTACAAAAACCAAAAGTGTAAAAAAACCTTTTTTATGTGATTTCTTCAGTAAAGGGAGATTTCAATGTGGAACTCTTCTACCGAGAGCAACTAAAGGTACCAAGCAGTTAAGGGTAACCTGTAGATGACCCAGTAAAGAGAGCATTGGACCTGCAGTCAGGAAACTCTCCATTCTAATCCAACCTCAGATACTTACTACCTGGGCAACTCATTTAAAACTCTTTCAACTTCAGTCTCCCCAACTGTAAAATAAGTATAATAATAGCACTTACCTCATAGGGTTTTTTGTAAGAATTAAATGTGGAAGAGAATAAGCATTTATTAAATGCCTACTATGTGCCAGGTGCTATGCTAAGAACTTTAGAAATAGGCAAATTTCGCCCTCATAACAACCTTGCAAAGTCATTAATCTCATTTTACACCTGACAAAATTGAGGCAGACAGTTTAAATGACTTCTCCAGGATTGCACAGTTAGTAAGTACCTGAGATCAGATTTTAATTCAATTCTTTCCAACTCTTGGTGTCCTGCTCTATACACTTTACCACCTAGAAGTCTGTACACTAAGTAAGATAATATATGTAAATGCCTTGCAAACTTTAAAGCACTATATAAATGTTGGCTACAATCGTTATTTGGCTTGCTCAGAATCTTGCCACCAGAATATATCAGAGATGGGACCTGAATCAGTTGCCTAACTCAGAAGCCAGATCTCTATCCACCACTCATTTCTTTCACACTAATAATAAATAATAATTTTATTTTTAACAGGTCTTTAGTAAGTCTCCAAAGAGAGGACAGATGTACATTTGATGTACATTTGTTGAGCATGTTGCAGAAAAGAGTTCTTATTCAGGAATGAACTGAATCACATTCTCACACTGCCTCCCTCTTACTGGGTCAAAGACATTAGATAGTCTCTCTCTATCTGTGATTTTCACAAACATGAGAATATTAAATCTCAATACTGTCAACTACCCTGGACAAATTATAAGTGTCTTATCATTAATAACAAGTGCTTCTCTGAACTGCAGACTGCACTCAGGGCAATTACATAAAATTAAGAAATTATTGCAATTCTTAAAATTTAATGTTAAATTAATTAAAAGTAAGATTGACAACATACTACTCAATGGTGTTCAATAAATTTATAAGCTCATTTTGTTTTAAAATGGTTGACTGACCATTATTTTCTCATAAAGACTTTATCTCCATAATTTCTAGTCACATAATAAACTTAATTGAAATGCATAAAAATGCCTATTTGAAAATTTTATCAGCTGTCATTTTCTCCAAGATGGTAGACATGTTGAAGAATCATAGCAGGTTTGACCTGGAAATAATCTTGAGTATCATTTAATCTAATTTGTTCTTTCCCCAAATGAAGTGAATGCCCAAGGTAGCTCAGGGAACTAATAGCAGTTTGTAGGACTATGATTTGAACATGAATGCAAACTCCCAGTCCAAGGATGTTTACATTATATCATGTGATCTCTCATTTAGAAAGTGTTTAGTAGTGTGCAGATGTTCTCAAAATCAATCATAATCATCAGAAGTTATTGTCCAAAGGCAATGCAGAGTTGTTAAGGTAAAATAGATGCCTCATGCTACCTACTCGATTGAAATATAAGGATGATATTCAGGGATGTGATGGTAACAATTGGGTCTCTGGTGGTGGCAGGAATTTCACACTGTATAGTTTAATAAACATTATTAACATTTTGTCCATTGCTTGAAGTATAGACAATCACATGAACACTAGATTAAGCCCTGATTTGTGGCATGACCACAATTTCTGAGGCATGAATACGCATTTTGAATACTTAACAATCTATCAGCTGGCTCTTACACTCCTCTGACATTCAGGATCTCTTCATGATTTTCAGATTGAAGATTCAAATATCAAGAGCTTTAAAAGCCACTCAACAGGACTGAATCTACAGCAAGGTATTACAGAGAGTCCTGACTTTAAAATTTAAAGATCTAGGTTTAAATCTGTGCCTCTTATTCCTGCATGAGCTTGGACAAATCACTTAGCTTTGATGAATGTCAGTATCTTAATCTGCAAAACCTGTAAGTTATGTCTACTATTTTAATATGATACCAGGTGACAATAATTGTACAAATTGCAACAAACACTTAGAAGCTTTAAGTCATAGGGACAGTTGAGAAAGAGAAAGAAATTGTTATTCTGTGTTTGAAAATTGAATACACATTTATTAATTTTTATAATCTTTAGATGTTTTAAAGAGAAGATTTTTTAAATAGATGAGCCTGAAAAAAAATAGCTAAATTCAGTATTTTCCTTACAAATCCCTAATTCTTACCAAAGGCAACTTAAAATAATCCTGGTCTTTTCTTCAGATAATAGTTAGAAAGTTCCTTTGAAGTACACCTTGAATCTTATTCCAAAGTCAAAATCTAATGGTCTTCATTCAAGGATCAAGAAATACAAGCCAACTCAGCATCAAAATCACTTTTTGACATTTTGGGTAATGTACCTTAAGATACCATTCCTGTAGTTTTTTTTTTCTTTCATAGATTGTCACTTGAGGAAAACCCTCATAGGCTTCATATAAACCAGAGCAACCAAGTCTTAAGAGGGGAGAATCTGCAAACCAAAGTGTCAGGTTTGTTGAAATTATAGTCTATGGATCATAGACTTAGAGCTAAAAAGAACATCAAAAACCATTCATTCCAGCCTTCTCATTCTAAAGATGAGGAAAGTGAAGCTCATGCATATAAAATGATTTCCCAAAGACACACACACACACACACACACACACACACACACACACACTGGCAAAGCCAGAATTCAAATGCAAGCCCCTTCACAACAAATATAGCACTTCTCCCTATTCTCCAGGCAGAAAATTCAAGGTTTGAAGTCAGGAAGACTCATTTTCATGATATCAAATCTGGTTTCAAACACTTATTAGCTATGTGACCCTGGGCAACTCACTTAACTCTTTTTACCTCAGTTTCCTCATCTATAAAATGAACTGGAGAAGGATATGGCACACCACTCCAAGCAAAACACAAATGGGCTCACAGAGTTGAACATGACTGAAAAGCTACTAAACAGCAAGAAACTATCTTCCAATGAAACACATTGGTTCCTTAGACACTTAATAATAACTCCATAGAAAACAAGCATGAGATGTAGGATCAGAACACAGGTGCTCTGAATCTCTCACTAGTGGTTGTAAGTGATTTATGGAGAGCAGCATCAAATAAGACTGGAAAGATTAATTGGAGTTGGACTATTGATGAGACTTAAATGTTCAGGAGTCTATATTTCATTCACTAGGTAATGGGGAGATATGAAGGTTTTTGAAATGATTGATTTGGTCACTGTGGCACTGTCTTATTAGATAGAATAAAGAAATAAAGGGGTACAATAAGATACCATGTTGAATCAAACAAAATGGTTGGGATCCTAAACCTTAATCTAAAACTTGAAGATAACATTCATGTATAGTATATACACACATGCATGGGCACGCTGATACACACACACACACACACACACACACACACACACACACACCCTCCTCTCCCCTGCCACTTCAAGCCACTTTCGAACAGAAAGAATTGCCTTTTTTATGTTTTTAAAGAAGAATAAATATCTTCCTCCAACCTTGAGATTTTTCTTTCTGGAAGACTCTAGTAATATGTTCTTTGTAATTAAAAAGAAATGCTCTTTGACGCTCCATTAAAATTTGAAACTTTTACAAATCTATGATATAAACCACATATGTGTATATGTATATATACACATAAATATATACACACATGTGTATATGCATGCATGTATATACAGCTTATATACCAATTCTATGATACATGTGGTTTATATACCAATTCTTTTATGTAAACCATATGTGTGTATTATATATGACATACATAAACAGACACACACACACACACACACATATATATGGTATACAACTGAGAATTGGATATAAATGTGTGCATATGTGTGTATGTACACATACTTATGTATTTTCTGTTTTATATCATTTACTGAGACTGTAGGATCACATTCAGATGTACACCAGGACAAACACTTTCCAAGAAAACATTTTAACCTGTGTTATTTGTCCCTCACTGCTACCTCCAGCTATTTCAGCTCCTTTTAGCACGGCAAGTCGTTCTGCTAAGAGCGACAGAGATAGCTGAGGAACAGCAAGTCCTTTAGACTAAGAAATCATTTCTCAAGGAAAGCTCCAACCTTTTTGATATCTAGGACTTGCCTTGGCCGATGCTGAAAAGAATGAATGAGAATTCCAGCATCAGCTGGATCCAGTTCAGTCAAGGGAATGTGGCCCCCATTTGACATATATTTCAAGTGGCAAAGGAGGATTTGTGATTCAAAATGCCAGTTTGATTTATTACAAGAGGTTTGAGTTTGTCAGGATGCGTAAGCCTTGAATTCAGTTGCTTTATTCATTATTAATCAAGGTCATCCAGTCTTTACCCTCTTTCTATTCATAACCTCCTTGCTCAAAAGAAGTCCATTGGGCAGCTGTTTTGAACTGCATTCCCGATGATAATTCCTGACATTTCAGACAACATTCTTTACATGGTGCCCGTCAATTATTCAGGCCAGTGTCATTGATCATCTATTGTAAACAGATTTAAGGGAATTATTTCATTTTGAGAGCGAACTACACAAAGCAGTAATAAAACCCTAGATAAGGTCTAAGTGACCACAAAATATATCAAAACATTGAGACAGTGATGATAAGTCGGATTTCTAGGACATTTTACAATGCTACATATTTTTATAGAGAAGAGAAGAGGCTAACATATGGTTTGGGAAATTTTTCAACATCCATGTCTGGCTGTGAACATAGAAACTTCTATATGTGAAAGAGGTCTCATTATAGATTCAAAGAAGCATCACAAGTGATTCACACATGCATACACATACACAAATATCCTGGGAAACATAAAGCTTCTGAATCAGTAAGATTGATAAAGCTTACTACCCCTAAACAAATGATGTTAGGTTTATAACTCCATGGTGGAAAAAAAGAAAAATAAAAGAAAACAACAGCATCTTGTAGAAGAGAATTCTTAGCAAGTTATTTTGTGTAAAACTTAATGAAAATGTTATTAAAATTTGACTTAAAATTTCTGGGGGGGGGCACAGAACCAGGATGGTAAAGAAAGCATTCAGCTACAGTCTCCCAGTATTCCCCTCCAAACAACTTTAAAATGAGTCCTCAAATTGAACTTTGGAATGACAGAGCCAACAAAAGCTCAGAGTGAGACATTCTTCTTTAAGACAATTTAGAAGGTTGGGAAAAGAGAGATCTGTGACATGGGAGTGGAGGCTGAATCAAAGCTTATGTGGTGTGTGACCAGGTGGTGTGAACAGATCACACCCCCCAGTGGTGTGATCAGGTGGTGGTAAGAGAAGCAGCCAAAACTTTGCAATATCTCAAGTCAGAGACAGAAAACCTGGAAAAAGGTCAGAGAGAGATTACAGTGGACGCTGATGCTAGCACTGGGGGTAGGAACAGATACTCTTTGGGAATTCCATTGTCCAGAACTGACTTTTGGGTCACAGTTCAAGGACAAGGAGTAGCACTTTTGCCAAAAGGGAACAGAAGTCCTACGGGCAATGCTGCTTTGGTCACAATGGACCAGAAACCCTGAGAAATAATATCACTTGACAAAAATATCATACAGGATCCAGGTGAACAAATTCAGTGATGGAGAATTTGTCTCCTGACTCATCCCATTCTACTCTGGGATAACTTTAGTTATTACCATTCTATTTATGCTGAAGTGGAATTTGCACTTTTGTTATTTTCCCTCCTGTTTCTTCTCTAAGACCAAACAAAATAAGCCTGATTGTTCTCTGTGATAACAGCCATTCAGATACAAGAAAAGAGTTGTGTATTCACTTTCTTTATGTCTCTAGGCCAAACATTCTCAGTCCTTTTCATTGTTACTTATAAACTATAGTTCTATATTCCCATCAGCGTACTGATTATTATTTGATAGACAAAATCAAATTTAGGATTATAGAATTTAGGGAAAGGAGAGATTGAGATCATCCAGTGGGTTATGAACCGAAGGGGAATGTGTACCAACCCAGAAAGGTATTTGATGAACCAATTAGAGTGTGGAATGATGACCTGCATACCACCTTCCTTGAAATAGTCAATCCTAAGGCTTGTCTCTGAAAAAACCACACCAACTCTTACCACTCCATGCCTATTCCTCCTTCTCCCTTCACTATTCATTAACAGAAGCCACTGAAGATACTGAAGCCTTGAAATGATAGTCTTCTGCTTTTGGAAAGTAATTTTGATAGTATAGAGGAAGCATAGAAGAGGAAAATTACTGGAAGCAGGGAGATAGCTGGAGATATGACACGAGTATCAGTGAGAGATTCTGAGGGGCTGAACTAAGGAGGTAGCTATGTGTAGCAGCAAGCACCCCAATGTCCCCAAGGTGCCTGCTCACACAGGTTCTTGGATCTGCTTTGTTAAAGGAAAGCAACTCAAAATGGGTTAACAAGCTTACTTTAATCAGTCAGACATATATCGTTTACCTTGTTCAGGAGAAAAGGTCAGCACCCCGAACCTCAAAATATACAGGCATAATTATCAAGACAGAAACATCAAGTAGACAGATTTCCAAACTGTCCAACCATTACATCCATACCCAGTCAACATCTGGGTTTCCACATTCTGGGTTTTTCAAAGCCGGGGGACTCTCAACAACGGCTTCCCAGAATTCAGATCAAATCACAGAACACTTCTCAAAGTGAGTCCCAAAACAAAGCTACACATCAGGGCTTATATAGCCTTCTCCTGGCTCAGAGAATGTAACAACCTTATTGACTCACTGGCCAATCAAGAAGTATCCACTGAAAAACAAGCCTCCCACCCCAGGCTCCAGGTGCATTTTAGCCTAGGGGCAGGGAAGATCTTCCAAATTTGCATTCCCATTACACTATGGAAGTAGAAGATAAGAGGAAAGATGGGAGATATGTTGTGAAGTTTTAACAAATGGGATCTGACAAATGAAGAGAGAAGGGGATTGAGAGAAAGCAAAAAATGACACAGTCTACCAATAATGACTGGAAGGATACTTATGCCCTCGTTAGAATGAGGTAAATTTCAATAAGGATAGGCTTAATACTTTGGGGGTGGATAATGAGTTCCATGCTGGACACACTGAGTTTGATATGACAACGAAGTGAAGATGTCCAGCTGATGGACACTGATTCAAGGCTGGAATTCAAGAAACATTTGGATATGTAGATTTAGAACATATTAGTGTATAGATTATTTTAATAACAGATTATGCATTTTCCCCAGAATCACTATCATTCTCACTGGTCTATAAGTGGGAAGCTTCTAGATATTTTTCTCTAGACTTACCCATTTCCATTCACAGATAGTAACAGAATGTAAGAGCGAGATGGGATCCCAGAGAAGATATACTCTCACTGAATATATTAGAAAACTATATCTCTGGGAGATCCATTACTTTATAACTGATAAAGAGTACATTTAGGATTCAATCCCTGCTCTCTTGATTTCAAATCCAATGTCATTTCCATTATCCGATCCCCTTTAAAACCACTAATTTCCCAGCAACTTCAAAGAATAACAATAACATTTTAATAATCATACTTGATTTAATAGATCAAATATTTTAGTCACTTACTAAATATATAACACTGTGTTGCAGGGGAAATAGAGGCAGGAAAAAGGCAGAACATACTCTGCCCACTCCCTACCTCAACTCAATCACTCAGTAGAGAAGCTTAATTCTCCTTTGGTGGAAAGATTGTTTAGAGAGGTAACCTATACGGAAAGAAAACATATAATCTAAGGATGGAGAAAACACTAAATCCAGAGGGGTAAATGGGGAAAGGCTTCAGAGAACTGTCACTTGGACTGATTCTTGAGAAAAAAAAAACATTTTGAAAGGAAGGTTTGATAAAAGAAGGCATTTCATAAATGGGGGACTATAAATGCAAATTCATACTGGCAAAAGATGACATGTACAGTTGTTTGATTGAATTGGGAAGAAGTACGCTTAAGAAGGAGAATTACCAAGTAAAAATGGAAAATGAGGGATGACATATTTTGAAGTATCTTAAATTCAATGTACAAATTCTTTAAGTATTGTGAGATGTAGTAATTTTCTGATAACTTGAATTTATGCAGGGCAATTAAGTGACTTACTTGTCATGAGAGTCAATCCCCAATAACTTTATTTATGGTTGTTCTATCTTCATTCTGATCACTTTTCTCCTTGACAGAGTAAACAGAAGTAAAACAAAGGTCTAATTATTTTGCCTTTTCTCTAACCTTCTTGATCAATGGTTTGCCCACTCCAAATAGAATAATTTCCCCTTCAGAAACCCATCCTTTGCAGCACTATTAAGGACTTAAATAGCAATTTGTGCCAGGCAACATCTTTCTACAATTATTCCCATCATTCTCTTAAAATACTGAGACAATATTCAATTTAAATCCTGTATTATTTTGTATATTAATTTCTGCTATGAAAGGGTAGTATCAGACAATGGAGTTATCATTTTGCTGAAACTAAGAACCATGAAATGATCAGGTAATTGTTGTAGGAGAATCTCCTTACATATACATTTTATATATATATATATATATATATATATATATATATATATATATATGTATATGTATATATACATAAATATGTATACATATATGTTGAATGCATTTGTGTTATGGATTTCTAAACCCAATAAAAATTTCACCAAATCATAGGGGAAAAACAAGACCTAATCTAATAAGTTTCACTGTTAGAGTGTATTTCTTCATGAGGTACCTATAGTTGGATTTTGGATTTTTTTTTTTGCTTAATTTAATTCTCTAATTTTTAATTATATCCCCTGAAGGCTAGGCATACTTATTCCTGTTCTTCTCTTTGTGCTTAGATTTTTTAAATCTTGTAAAACTTCTTTTTAATGGTTGCCATGGGACTCAAAATTGGAAAATTGTATGCAGAACAACATTAAGTACAGAAATGTCATAACAAAATTTTGCTATGAGTAAGGATGTTTAGAAATTTTTGCTCATATGTTGTTTATTTAACTATGTGCATAACTACTTTTTGTAAATAGATTCCTCCTCTTTTTTAGATAATCACTTAAATATTTTATAGATACCTTTTGTTTTTACATCATAGTCATATCCTGATATAACTTTTCTTCATCCCATTCAGTAAATTTATTTTTTATTTTCATTCATTAAATTTCTATTTATTTATTTAAATTTATTTTTTTGTTGTTAAAACAAGGGAAAAAATAGCAAAATTTGTGAACAAAGTAACCATTTTTACAGTATTAATATCATTTGATGCCTGTCACAGTATTACATATTTAGGGTTGAAAGGGATCTGAGAGGCCATTTAGTCCGAGAATAATTAACCTCCTTTTCTTTACCAAGAACAGGGAAGTCTGTTTCACTATCATTTCTCTAGGGTAAAAATTGATCCTTACAATTAAGCTCAGTTCAGCTACATTTTAGTGTGGTTTGTAATTAAATTATTGTGCTTATTTTTTCCATTTTCTCTTTCCCTATAAAATATCAGTTGACACCATTCTTGCTCTGTTTCTCATACTTCATTTTGGGGACAGGATATTTACTCTTTTTTTTTTCATTTATTTGTTTTGCTTTGTTTTGGCTACCCAAAAAAATGACCTTTATGAATATTTTGTTATATGAGATTGTTTCTTTTCTTTAGCTTCCTTGTATACACAGAAATTAGAACACTGAGACAAAGAACATAGGGAATCGAATCACTGCTCTCACAGAATGTTAAAAATGTTTTCTATAGTGGTTGGATTAATTCACAGTTCCACTAACAGTATGTTACCATGTGTATATTTCTGTTAACTCTCCAACTATATGATTTTTTCTGTCTTCTGTCATTTGTGCCATCTTGGTGAGTATGAGGTGCAAATTCAGTTATTTTAATTTACATTCCTACTAAACTCAATTATTTTTTAACATGTATACTATTATTAAACATTTAATGAACTTAACATGGATTATTTTTGTATTTCTTTTTTGGAATAATTATTCATTAATATCTGATATTAGGGAATTATTTTTGGTTTTATATATTTATATCAATCTCATATATTGTGCACATAAACTGCCTTTTTTCATCAAAGACATTTGATGTCAAGATGTTTTCTCAGACAACAACTTCTATTTTTCACTGTAGTTGTATTTATTTTGTTGATCATATAAACAATATAACCTAGAGGGGAAGAGTCAAAGACGGCAGAGTAGAAACAGGAATTCCACATGGCTCCAGCTTCCACCTTCCCCAATTCATGTAAAAGGGGACTCTGAACAAACTTTGGAGCTACAGAACCCACAAAATGACACAGAGAAGCTAACCTCCCACTGAGGACAGCTCTGCAGGCTAGCAGGAATCGGCCAGGGCTCTGGGATTCAAGTCCAGCTCCACACTGAGGTTTTAGCCCCAGGGCAGGCCTGACCAGCCGCCAGCTAGAGGGACTCCAGATCACCAGCAGCTGTGGCAATCCAGAATAATCAACACATAGATGCAAAGGACAAAGTGAGAGCTCAGTGCAGGGTGGATTTTGGGACCAGTAGTTGGGAGAGCATTGTCTTTTGCCCCTGGGGCAAGAAGGCACTGAGGGCTGCAGCACAGCCACTGCCACGTAACAGCTTCAGCTCCTGCCCTGCAGACTGTAGGAGGATCAAGTGATCAGTGTGAGGAGGAATCGCTCTTGCTGTAACATGCTTGGATCTGGATTGCAGTGTAGACTGGAGGTCCTGGGGTATGTGACCAGGTTGCCAGAGCATGTGGAGGCTTCAGAGAGGGCAGCCAACTAATAGCTCTGGCAACTGATAAAACCCCAGCATTTGGGATGAAAGCTCCTCTGTCGGGTGGCAGAGTCCTACTGTGGCAAAAAAGCCCAAAAGTCAAGTAATTGAGTGGCAACATGATCAGGCAAAGAAAGCAAAACAAACAGAAGAATCCAACATTAGATTCCTATTTTGGGGACAAAAAGGATCAAAGCATGGAAGAGGAGGAAGACAGTGAAGTCAGAATTCCTGCACCAAAAGCTTCAAAGGAAAATATGAGCTGATTACAGGCCATAGAGGACCTTAAGAAGCAGATAAGAGAAGTGGAGGAAAAATTGGGAAAAGAAATGAGAATGATGAAAGAAAATTATGAAATGAGAGTCAACAGCCTGACTGAGAAAAATAACACCTTATAAAACAGACTAACACTAATGGCAAAAGAGGCTCAAAAAGGCAATGAGGAGAGGAATGATTTAAAGAGCTGAATTTGCCAGATGGAAAAAGAATCACAAATGATCACTGAAGAGAATCATTCCCTCAGATTTAGAATGGACCAAAGGCAAACTAGTGACTGGATGAGAAATCAAGATGCTTTTAAACAGATCCAAACAAATGAAAGAATAGAAGGCAATGTAAAATATCACATGGGAAAAGCCATTGACCTGGAAAATAGATCCAGGACAGATCATTTAAAAATTATTGGACTACATGAAAGCCATGATCAAAGAAAGAACATAGAAATCATCCTCCAAGAAATTCTCAAGGAAAATTGCCCTGATGTTTTAGAATCAGAAGGCAAATTAGAGGTTGAAAGAATCCACCAATCACCTCCTGAAAAAGATCCCAAAAAGAAAACTCCTAGGAATATTATAGCCAGGTTCTGGAATTCCTAGACCAAGGAGAGAATATTAGAAGCAGCCAGGAAGAAATAATTTGAATATTGTGGAAACACAATCAGGACAGTACAGGATCTGGCAGTTTCTACACTGAGGGATTGAAGGGCCTGGAATATGATATTCCAGAGGGCAAAGGAGCTGGGATTAAAACCAAGAATCACCTACCCAGAAAAACTGATTATCATGTTTCAGGGGAAATATGGTCATTCAGTGGAATAAAGGACTTTCACGCATTCTTGCTTAAAAAACCAGAGTTAAATAGAAAATTTGACATTCAGATACAAGAAGCAAGAGAAGCATGAGAAGGTAAACAGGGAAAAGAAAGCATAAGCCACTTATCAAAGTTGAACTATTAACATTCTTACATAGAAAAATGATAATTATAACTGATGAAACTCTTTTCAGTATGAAAATAGTTGAAGGGAATAGAAGTATATATAGATATCTCTCTCTCTCTCTATATATATATATATGTCTATATCTATATGGGTGTATGAATACATATGTGAATGTGTTTATATATTGTTACAGTTATACATAGATAGAGGGCACAGAACCAATTTAATAAGAAGGGATAATACTAAAAAGGTGAAATTAAGAAGTGAGAGAGGAATATAATGAAAGGAGATGGAGAGAGACAGAATGGGGAAAACTACCGTGTTTCCCCGATAATAAGACACTGTCTTATTAATTTTTTTGGACAGAAAAACACCAGAGGGCTTATTTTCAGGGAAGGGCTTATTTTAATGAACATTGACAGCAATTTTAATAAACAGGTAAATGTGAACAAAAAAATGTACCTTTATTCAATAAGCAAATCACTGGGGAAGAACAGGATGACGCGCTCACTGCTGCAGCTCTGATTGGATGCAGCTCGGAGCGCGGCGTGCGTTTTACGGGGGGGGGGGGAACGGTGCATACAGAGGGTACCATAATGTAGCGTGTAGCGCAGGGGATCTCCTTCACTACAGTAGCAATCTCAATAGGGCTTATTTTCGGGGGAGGGCTTATTTTAGAGGAATCTTACACAGTAAGGGGAGGGCTTATTTTTGGGATAGGTCTTATTATCAGGGAAACAGTATCTCATTTAGAAGAGGCAAGGGAAAATGGTTAAAATGGAGGTGAAGAATAGGAAGGCAAAAGGGAATGGGTCGATCTTATCCTCATTGAATTTGTCTCAGGAAGGAAATGAAATACATACTAAATAGTGTATCTAATCCTACAGGAGAGTAAGGGAGAAGAGTATGAGAGAGGGGATGATGGAAGGGAGGGCAGGCTGGGGGGGAGGGAAGTTGGAAGCACCCACTTTTGAAAAGGGATGGCATCAAAGTAGAGAATAGAACAAGTGGGACATGGGATAGGAGGGAGGGAAATATAGTCAGTCTTTTAAAATGTATCTACTATGTTAATGTTTTACATTAGCTACACATGTACAACCTATAGTGAACTGTTTATCTTCCCAATAAGGGTGACAAGTGAGGAAGGGAATGAATCTGGAATTCAAAGTTTTAAAATCAAATGTTTAAAATTATACACACACATATACATATATATACATATATACACTATTATTAATACTATTTTACATTTATTTGGGAAATAAGATATACAGGCACTGGAGCATAGACATACACCATGTCCTACTGGAAAAGATGAAGGGGGTATGGGAGAAGATATGGGAGAGAGAAGTTTGGATGAGGGAATATCCTGTGGGATTGCTATTTTGGGGTGGTGCCTAGGGGAAAAATAGGGAGAAAATTTGTAACTCAAAATCTGGCAGAAATGAATGATGTAAATCAGAAATTAATAAAGCATTTGAAAAATTAAAAAAAAAACAACATAACCTATTTTAACTTTTATAATCATCTCTTTGAGAGACAGTTTAGTATAATACATAGCCAGGACTAAAGTTCCTACATCTTACAGATATGATCTGTATGGTACTAGACAAGTCATTTAACCTGTCTATTATGCCCTAGGCATTTTTTCTTTTCTATGTTTTTATCTTAGACCAGTATTAAAACTTAAATACATAATAAGAAAAAAGAAACATTGTATTCTGAAATGTAAAAGAAAAAATAAAAATACATGTCATGTTCACAGTAGGATATAGGAGATAACTGAGAATATATAGTGATAACTTATGATTTCTAGAAAGCCTATATGTTAAATGGTGTACATTTCATTGAGAACTGTCCGTCTTTGCTTCCTTGTAGGTTTTCTTTCATTCTCTTCTGTACACTTTTTACTTTGCTCTTTTTTTCTTCCTTCCTCCCCCTATCAGTCGCCCCAAGTTTACAACTGAGCATTAAAAATAGGTAGATAAATTGATAGATAGATAGACAGACGTATACATACATACACATATGTATATGTAATACACAGGTGTACATGTATACAAATACACACATACACCACATCCATATATAAACATATACTTTCCCTAAGAGATTCTACTCCTAATCTTGTTTTTATGTTTGCGCCTATCTCTTTTTTTCCCATCTCTCTTTACTTCTTTACTTTGCTTCTACCTGCTACCTTGCCCTCCTATTATTTCACCTACCCCCAGTCCAACAATCCTTCCTTTATCCTCCCATTCCCCTAAATCTAAACACCCCCTTTGACCTATTCTGTCCCCTCCCCTCTAAAGCTCCTTCCCTTATCCTCCCATTCCCCTAATCTAAGCATCCTTCTATATCCCCCTTTTAACCTATTCCCTCACCCTCCCCTCTAAAGATTACTCCTTTATCTCCCCCATCCCCTTGGAGTTGCATTTCTTTCTAAATTTAGAAGGCTTTTATCATCTTCTAGATGCATATGTATTTTCACCTCTTAAAAACATTCCCAATAAAAGTAGGTTTCCAGAACTAACAGCCCCTCCCCATCTAATTCCTCTCTCACAGTTCTTCCTCTTGCATCTCCTTTGTATAGAATAATTACTTTTTGCTGTTCTTGAATGGTTTTAAATTTTAAAGTCATATCATACTCAGATCTACCCCCAAAACTTTCCTCTACATTACCTAATTACTAGTAACAGTCTTAGACATAGGTTTTACATTTTCCATACATAAAAGGTAAACATTCTATCTTTACTTAGTCCCTTGTAATTGGTCATTTGTATGTTCCTTATATTTCTCTTGGCACTTCTATGTCAAATCTTCTACTGAGTTCAAGGTTTTGCTGTTGTTGTTTTGTCTTGTTTTTAACAGAGTCCTGAAAGTTGGGCAGTTGATCAAATGTCCTTTTTTTGTTCGTTCAGAATTATATCTAGCTTTGCAGGGCATGATATTTTCAGTCAGAGGCCCAGTTCTTTTGGTCTTTGATATATAATGTTCCAATACCTTTGATCTTTTAGTATTGCCAATGCTAGGCCTTGTGTGATTCTAATTGTCGTACCATCATATGTCTTTTTTTCTCTTGTGGCTCATAATATTTTATCCTTGATCTAGGGGGTTTGAAATTTAACTATAATATTTCTCTGAATTGGCCTTGCATGATCTCTTTCAGATGGCAATCAGTTGGATTTTTTTCTATTTCTACTTTCTCCTCTTGTTCTAATGCCTCAGGACAATTTTCTTTAATTATGTCTTATATTATCGTATCAAGATTCTTTTTTTTTGATCAGAACTTTCAGGTAATCCAGTTATTCTCATGTTTTATCTTCTTGATCTCTTAAAATTCTTTTCAAATTGGTTGACTTTATTGTGATAATCTTGTTTTTCTTGTATTATTATTTTTCTTTTTAATTTTCCCTCCATCTCTTCCATTTGATTTTTAAAGTCTTTCTTTTTTAAGTTATTCAGTGAATTATTTTTGGTAAAGTGACCATTTGACATTACTCTTTGGAGGAGAAGAGGGTTTCTTTGCTCCAATATCCCTCACTGAAGATGAACCCTGGTCTTCTCTATTCCAATAATGATTGAATTATTTCTCCTTTGCCTGTGCATTTTTTGTAGTAATCATCTCTTGCCCTGTGGTATGAAAAATGGTGCCTCCTGCTCCAGACCTTCAGTTTTCCCATCTAGCCTTGAACCAAACCAAGCCTTCCAGCCTCCTGTAAGTGCCCACAACCAGGGCTTTCTGCCCGCCTGCTTCTTCACTCACTGGGCATGCTCCGGGTCCTTCCTGCCCCCACTGCTCTCTGCAGCACAGCTGGTTCTGGCATTCCTTATCAGCAGAGGTTCCCTAGATCTTCCCCAAGCCTGATGGCCAATTTCCCTCAGTATCCCAGTGGTAAAAGTTCCTGTGGCTGGAGCTGAGGCAGCCTCTCAAACCAGCTGAGCCCTGGGCTTACTTCATGCTCTTTAAGCCACTTGCTGTTAAACTGAACCTAACCTAGAGCTGTGTGCTCTTCACAGGGAGGAAATCTCATCCTGGCATTTTTCTTCAGGCCTTCTCTGTGTGTCCCAAGAGAGCCCCTCTTCTACTCCTACTCTCATTTCTTTCACCAATTTATGTTCACCCACAGGTCCTTTTTTATTTCTTTTGTAGAAGAAAAGGTTGAGAGCTTGAAATTTTCTGACCAACTCTGCCATCTTCCCAGAATCCTCTCCCACAATTTTTTTTTACCACTATTATTCGCAGATAAGGTACTGACCTATATTGGTAGAGGGAATTTTCTTGGTTAGGATTTCTCTATATTAATAAAATCACAGGTCCAATCCCTGTGTTTATGATAACCCACATTCTTCATTTTCTAAAGGATTTTCTACCTATATACAGATTTGAAATGTATTATTTCTCACATATTTTTAATGGTAAGAACTTTTACATTTAGGTTACACACTTTTGGAACTATACAGACCTCTCTCTAATCATCATTCTTCCTATTAACTGTCTCTTTCCTTATTGCCTACAAATATATTCAAGTCTCCTATATCCTGAAAAAAATCACTAAACCCAACCATCTCCTCTGGCTAATATCCTATAACTCTTCTTTGATTCATAGCCAAACACCTGCAAATAAGTTGTCTTATACCACCTCTCCTCCCTGTCACTTCTAAACCCTTTGCAAGGTGAATTCTTACCTCATAGCTCAATCAAAACTCTGTTCTCTGAAGTGATCAATAATCTTAATTACCAGATGACCTTGTTTCATTTTTATTTACTTCTCTGCAGCTTTTGACACTGTTGACCACACTTTATTCCTGAATGTTTTCTCTTCTCCAGGTGTTCATGACACTCTGCTCCCCTGGTTCTTCTTCCTACATGATCATTCCCTCCCAGTCACTCTTGACAGAGCACTATCAATCATCCCTAACTGGGTGTTACCCAAAGGTGTACCTATAAAGTCAAATATGTATTTTCATGAACATATTTATGTATCTTGTTGTCCATCCAATTAGAATGTAGGCTCCTTGAGGGCAGAGACTATTTCATTTTTGCCTTAGCATCTCAAAACTTAGTGCAGTGCCTGGCACATAATAGGTGTTTAATAAATGTTTGTTGATTGAATGACATTATAGTATGTGGTATAAGATGATAATCTAAAACTTTTTTTCTGGAAAACTGCCTTCCAGTTTTTACTAGCTCTTCTAATAAAATAGAGAATATTTTCCCCTAAAATCTGGTGTTCCTCCCATAGAAAATTTCCTTTCTTCTCTAAGCTTTTCTTTTTATTTGATAACTGAGTTACCTTCAACACTTTTCACATAATTATAATTGCTGAATCACCTGATTCTAGCCTTGGAAAAAGTCCTACATTAATTTATAGACTGGGCTGTATTCATTCTTCCTTTCTTACCTCTGGGTCAGTAGGTTCATTGATTTAAAATACAATTATTTTTTATTGATTGATTTAAAATTTAAAATTAATTTATTGATTTAAAATACAATAAAATACAAGTAAGGGGAGGAGGGAAAAAGGTGGAAAGATCAAGCTAGATCAACTCCCTTTACTGCAAACTTTATATACAAAACACAATATGGGTCACTTGATTCACACAAAAGGAGTTTTGGGGATGAGGTAAAATTAGCAGTAAAATGAGTAGTTACAATACTAAATCCCAGAACCAAGATCAGGTAAATTCTAGAAACTAGACCACTATCCTGTTACTACTCTCCCTCATTGAGTTAAAGTACAGGGAATCATTTAAAGAATTACCAGGAGGAAGTGATCATCAGAGCTGATTTCATTTTCTCCCCTCTTCTCCTCCCTGTAAGAACAGTTGACCCCAGGCTGATAATTACTGTCTCCTGTGTTTATACAATCCTCTTATAAAGGTGGGGCAGGATGTGGAGATGGAAGAAGTTTCTTTAGGTTCCAAAATTAAAATAGTGCCTGGGGCTAAGGTATTAGCAGAAGATGTTATACCTACCGGCACTTATTCTGCAAATGGAAATATCATTCCTCTTTTCTTCATAAGTAGTTCTAGTTGATTTCATCATTAACACTACTAATAACAATGAACATTATTGACTATATAATATTTATATAGAAATATTCAATATCATTTCCTTTTAGAAATTATTATATCACTATAGTGATGATAACAATTTCCATAAGCACACAAACAAATGTTTAAGTAAGTTGTGGCAATATTAAATTCTGATCAATCGTAAACAATTATGATAATACATTCTCAGAATATATAGCATTTTAAGTTTTTAGAATATATTTTTTATCATTACATTGTATTGTTATATTTATGGCTTTCTATACAATTTATAACACAGTTTATTTAAATTATCTCATTTGATCCACACAACAGCAATAAAATGTAGGCAGGTATTGTAGAAATTATAATTTTTATTCCCATTTTTTTTTAAAGCAATCAGGGTTAAGTAACTTGCTCAAGGTTACATGGCCAGTTATTTCTGGGTGTGGTGCTGAGTATCTGAGCCCGGATTTGATCCTGGTCATCCCAACACTGGAGCCTGTGCTCTTACTCGCTGAGCCACCTGGCCACCCCTAAGCAATTGGGGTTAAGTAACTTGCTCAAGGTTACACAGCCAGGTGTTTCTGGGTGGGTCCTAAGTGTTTCAGCCCAGGATTCGATCTCCAGGTCTTCTCAACACTGGAGCCGGTGCTCTTACTCTCTGTGCTACCTGGCTGCCCCCTATTCCCATTTTTTTTAATGAGAAAACTTGAGACACAAAGAAGTGGAAAGACTTTTCTCTGTTCAGTCAGATAAGGTGGATGAGCTAGTATGTAAACCCAGAAATTCAGACTATAAGTCCTCTTTTTAAAGGTATTCTAAGATTTCCCAATACTTACATTCATCTTTTAAGAAAGAAAGCATTAAATGTCTTAACATTTTTTTTAAATTTAGATCAAATGTGATATTATTAATAAAGGGCTTCACAAACTTTGTGGCATTATTCTATTCTCTGTAGGAGAAGGAAAGGATTACGAAGTACAGTGCCAGTCTTCTAGGACTTTATCATGTAATTGTAGAAATATAGCATAAATGCACTCCTCAAACTAAATTAAAATATACAAATTTAATTGCAATTTCGATAGGGACTAGATCTGTGGTTTCATTGAAATAAGGAGTTCCTGGGGCAGTTAGATGGTGCAGTGAATAGAGCACTGGCTCTGGAGTCAGGAGGAACTGAGTTCAAATTCAGCCTCAGACACTTAACACTTCCTAGGTGTGGGACCTTGGGCAAGTCACTTAACCTCAATTCCCCTCCATCCCCCCCCTCCAAAAAGAGAAATAAGGAGTTCCTCTGAAATTTAAATGGAATTACAGAGCATTCCTGAGCACCAAGTTAAGCAGCCTGTCTTAAGTCACACAGCCAGTATGTATCAGAGGCAAGACATGAATCCAGGACTTTCTGGGTCTGAGGTTAGAATATAGCATTTGTAGTAGAGTTTTGCTTCTCAAAAGTGATATAAGAAATGTTCCCAACAAATACATAAAATTAGCTGCAAGTGAATGGTTTAAAGAAGACAATGCTCTGATTTCAAGGAGAGTAGGAAATCATTGTGGTCAAATGTTATTGAGAAAGTTTTTATGGAGGAGAAAAGACTTGATTTGCTTCTTGGGAAATTGGTAAGATTGGTGCCTTTCTTTTTAGACAAAAGATTAATCTTGTTATATTCAGAAGTAACTGGAGGGTGGAAATATGAAAGGCAAGGAATCATGAGAGTACTTTAACCATCTGGGGATGGAATGATAAAGGTTTTTAGAGAATTAATTCTTGATCTCGTATTTTATATATGATTTTACTCTGTGAATGATTTTGTTCTATAACTATATTCTGTATCCTATATAACAAACCTAAAATCTATTTTCTGTCTCTGAGTGAAGAAGCCCACTCATGTGTGGAAAATTTGTGGAAAAGAAGATGTGATTTCAAGTCCTCCTTCAGTGAGATGCAGGAACTGAGTGTGACAGAGGAAATTTGATGAACCACTCAGTGCCTGGAACAAGCCTTCCTTTAGAGAAAATGGAAACTGGACTTCAGCTCCCCCTACTTTCCATTTCAGCTTTGCTGGGTTTCATTTCTATGAAGAAGATGTGTAGAAAAATCCAGTCTCCTTTCTCCTTGAATATTGATACTAAAGGTTAGACTTTCCCATAATGACTGTTGGGGGGAGGGGACTCTGTTTTCAATACTTTTATAAAATATTATCTCAGCATTTCCTACAAGGTTGGAGAAGCTAAACTAGCTGATTTTATCCAATCTTAAAAAAGAAAAAAAAAAAGGATGAGCTTGTCTAATTTCCCAGTCACCAGCAAGTCTATATACCTGGGTCCTTTTTAGTAACCTCAGGATGTAGCTGAAATTCACAAAGGCATTTTTAGAGATTTAGAGTGGTGCTCTTCATCCCACATGTGGGCTACACCCACTTTCTTTTATTTAAACAACAATGATCCATCATCCCTGTGATGGTGACCAATTGGATTATTTCTGTTTTGTTCTTTAATCTATGCTTATAAAACTGAGTTGCATCATCAATTCAGGATCTTTGGAATAAAAGGAGACAAGTTATTGACTCTTTCAAATTAGGTTGCATGCACCTATTAACAAATAATATCCTACTTGGACAATTGCTTTAATTTAGCTTTTTGTCAAATTTTCAAATAAGACAGTTTCAATGATGGTAGCTTACACATTAATGGAAAAGAAGGGATCCATGTGAGAACCACTGTGAAAGAAGAATGAGCAGGATGACTAGCAGCTTGATGAAGTTAAAAGAACCCTGAAATTGGAGTCAAAAGACCTTAGTTCAAATTCCTGATATGCTACTTTCTACCTGTGTGACCTTGGAGATTGAAGTGTTTTATCTCTCTGGTCTGTAGTTTCCTCATATGTAAAAGGACAGGAGTGGACCACTTGGCCAAGAAAGTCCTTTCTAGTTCTAGAGCCATTATCCGGTCATAATGACTGGTGATTGATTAGTTATGGAGAGTGGGTTGACAAAAGGAAGCATCAGAGTTGACTTCAAAGTTTTGAGATTTAGGAGGATAATATTGATAATAAAAAGAGAAAGAAGAAAAGCAATAAGGAATTTGATTATTTTTTTTCCTGCCTCTTGTTGAGAAACCTGGAGAGAGGTCAGCCTGAGAAGAGCCAGAATTCTAACAAAAGTGGTGTCGCCTAGTAATGATGCACAGAAGCTACCTTGTTTTCTAGTCCAGAATTAATCTGATTCTGTTTCAACTATCATCAAGGCAGAAGCTATTGCTGGTGATTTGTTTACTACCCTACACTGACCCTCATCCTCTATCCCAGTATACTAGGATTCTTGGAGAAGGGAAATTCCATGTTGTTTTGTGATTAAGGAGTTGATGTAGAAACTTGAATAATCAGGAACACAGGAGTCATTAGCTAAACAAGAACAAAATTTACATCATCATCATAACATCTTTTAAGAGAGAGTTCCTATGCTGGTCACAATTCCTCGATTCTTTAAGAGGATAGTGTCAAGCAGTTAGTTGAGGGTAGAGAAGGAGGGGAGAAAAGAAGAGAAAAAGCAATTACTCTCATTTATATGTAGTATTTTAAGGTTTACAAAATACTTTGCATGCAATGGTGAGATAGGGTGTTGCTTGTTTGCTTGTGTTTCTTTGTTCAAGATCTGCATTTTTAAGACATGTTCAAGAGATGTGGGGAAAAGATCATTTTAATTCAATAACCATTTGCTAAATGCCCAATATGTACTGAAAACTGTTGCAAGTGTTGGGGATAATAATAAGAAAAAGAAAGGCAACGCATACCTCAAAGAGTTAACAATTTATTGGAGGAAGAACAGCACAAAAGAGGAAGCTGGAAGAGGTGGGGTTGGGAGGACACCAGAGGAGTATCTTGTTCCATAGAGTTGAAACCCAGCAGAGATGCAGATGGAAAAGTAGGGGGGAGTTGAAGTCCAATTTCCACATTCTCTAAAGGAAGGTTTGTTCCAGGCACTAAGTGATTTAACTTTTCTCTGTCATACTCAGCTCCTGCATCTGACTGAGGGAGGACTTGAACCCATATCTTCTTGGAACACAGTCTGGCCTTCTATTTAGGCTACATGGTCCTTCGCTTGTGGTATGTCCTGCAAGTATCATCAAGCTTCATTTCAAGATGAAGAAACTAACTATAGAGAGACAGTAGGAAACTTCTCTAGAGTCAAGTAAATAAGCATTCTTTAAACACCTACTATCCACCACGCATGGTGCTAAACACTGAGTCACATAGCTAGGAATTGTCAAGAGATGAAATTCAGAAAACAATTTTCGGTTGGAAACAGACATGAGGCAAATAAAGCATTTGATCATTTGATAAAAAACAAACCAAACTTCTTACTCTATTATCTTTTCCATAAGAACTGATCAATGCACTGATCAACTGATCAACACACCCTAAGTTCCATTCCTTTGGCACCTGTTTGTAAAGATTACTTTGTAATTAAGTATGGCAATTATTCATAAGGAGCATCATTAAGTATACAGGGAAATAATCTCAAACAATGCATAAAAGGAAAAGGGAAGGGGGGAGTTGAGGGAAGTATTAGGGAAAGTATGGTGTTCTTTCCTTTAATTATCAGATAAGCACTATCTCAATTGCATTATCTGAATGCAGACCTTCATTTCACTTTACTGCCAAAAACTAAATGTGCAATGGTTTAAATAAAAGGGAAAGGAATGTGATTACCCTCCCAAGTTGGCAGCAGGATGTACAATGAGCTACCCTTTTGTCATTTTCTTCCCAAAAGAAGTCCTGGGATATTTTGACCTATGTCAATATGATCCTCCCCCCCTCCCATTCATTTGATTGCCATATGTTCATCTTGCAGTACAATGGAAACTAAACACTGCATTAGAGTGGTTTTTGAATTTTAAAAATGAAAATGATGTCGTGTAGTTTTCAAATAACATAGACACAATCTTCTTTTGCAAAAAAAAAATTATTTCTGTTGTGCTAAAACTCCATGTTCTTTACATTAATATTTTCTTTTTCCCATTATAATACATCCTTCCAACATTAAGAAAAGATGTTTAATTTTCTGAATTAGTTTGCTTTGAGTCCTTCCCTTCATGTTTCTATGCCTCATAAACAAACTGCTTATGATCCCAACAAAAGAATACCAATATTCAGCTTGAGTTATTTTTTCCTTAAATGCATTACGTTACATTGCTGAATAAACAGATACTGCAATATTTTAGAGGTGTCATCACAAAGTGGATAGAGAGTCAGTATCAGAATCAGAACAATGTGAGTTTGAGTCTTTTCTCTGACACACACTATGTTGATAATGACATTTATCTTCTCAATGTAGAGGCAACAGAAAGTACAGAAAAGTTGCTAATCTGCTCTGGTAGAGGAAACTCATTGGGAGTTCCTGACATCATCCTCATCATCAATGTCATCATAACAGCCAGCATTTTACAGCACATTAAGATTTGCAAAATGCCTTACAAATATTATCTCATTCCCATTCTAATGGGGAAGACAATAGGGGAATATGAGTAGGATAAATATGAAAAGAATAAAAGCAAAATAGCTATGTACAAAGCAGTTTCAGTCCAAAGACACTAACAACTGAAAGTATCAGTAAAGGCTATGTGAAGATGGTGACACTGGAGCTTTATGTTTAAGGAAAATGAAAGAGAAGGGATTCTCTGAGACTGAGGAGAGGAATAAAATTCATCAAGGGGATGCAATGCAAAGGCACTGGGCCCAGTGAATAGAGCAATGTGCTTGGAGTAAGGAAGACTAATCTTCCCGAGTTCAAATCCAACCTCAAACAATTCCTAGCTGTGTTGACCCTGGGTTATTTTTTTAGCCCTGTTTGCCTCAGTTTTGTCATCTATAAAATGAACTGGAGAAGGAAATAGCAAAGCACTCCAGTATCTTTGCTGATAAAACTACGAATGGGGCATCAGACATGACTGAAACAATTGGACAATAACAACAATGCAAAGATATAGAGAGAACATATAAAGGGTTGTGTGTGAAGAACAATGAGAAGCCTGGATTACCTGGGTCATAGAGGACAGGGGGATTGATAGATAGTGAGGCTGGAAAGAAAGGTTGGAGAGATGCTGGGATGGGTTTTAAAAAAGCATATTTAGAGTAAAAGGATTCTGAAAGACTTTGGCATGAGCTCTACCTAAGCAAGGTAATACTGAAAGCATCTTTACATGGAATTGGAAAAATAACAAACAATTGTGAACTAGAGTGTTTCTACCATTCTGCTTTGGTGATTTATTTCCATCATTGAAAATTGTGGAACCCTCAAATTTCCCCCAATGAGTCTTAAAAAGATGGAGTTGAGTGTATAAAACTAGACAATTATATACAGGAAAAACCTTCACTGGAGACAATATATTTTAAAATTCTCTCAGGGATCAAAGTTCAAGATGCTTCAAATTAGTATAAAAAAAAGAATTCATGAGATTATTATAAACAGGTATAAAGCTATCCTTGATTTAAACATATAGGTATATGTGTGTATATATATATATATATATCATGTGTGTATGTATATATGTGTGTATGTGTGTATGCATGTGTGTATGTATGTGGATCTGTTAGGACTTTACAAATTATTTCCTGCAGTATAGTGTAGCTAAAGAAAATCTGGGCATGGAGTCAATCAGTTATTAATTTGTAAGAGACTGTATATTATTCAAGTATCTGTGATATAACTATTATAGGAAATGTCCATTTGGGGAACTCTCTCCACCAGCACAGCTTGAAAAATGCAACTAAGTTTGAGATAGTAAATGACTTAGCTAGGGCCATACAACTAGTAAGTGTCAAAGAGGGAATTTGAACTTAGTCCTAGGTTCATCTTTTTAATATCAACAGTGGATGATTTTTCAAACAAATTTATATTAATTATATCTTTTTATCTTTATAACAACCCTATTTTATTATTACCCCATCTTACACTTCAAGAAACTGAGATTGATAGGTAAATTACTCTCCCATGGACACATAACTACTAAAATATCACTGGTGAAACTAGAAGTCTGATCACTCCTCACTAGAAATAAAACATTCTTATTATTATCACATCATCTCTCATGGCTATAACAGCTATTAATTATATTGAATGTTGATGTTTACAAAGAATATTTTTAATATTTGTCTTTATTCTACTCTTTTCCCATGTATTATATTGTTATGAATTATTGAACATCATGATGTCAAAAGAACCAAATTTGAACATAAAGTAAAAGGTAATGAAACAATTCACAGTTGCGTAAGTAGGCTACTTCATATGACCAATGGTAACTACCATGCAAGAAGTGGTGTAAAAGATCCCAAGGTAGAGATGTATTACCTGAAAGGGAAACAGAATGGTCATATGATGAGAGTGAAAGGCAATTGAAATCCAGTATGATGAATCAATACTTCTAAAATATACGAAGAAGCAGAGCATGGCATCCAATATGGTATTAGTCTTCTTATAAAGGATGTACTAAGTCATATACAAAATCCATCTCAATGAGAAGGTGTGGAAGGGTCACTATTTGTACCAAAAGAGGGAGTACACGTATCAGTGAGGTCAAAAACCATTGAAAGAGCCAAGTATCACATATCAGAACTCTCAAGAACCTTAAAGCAAAGTGCTATTTTTAATATTTTTTCCTAGGTATCTTTAAAAAAGAAAACTAAATTACCAATCAGAAATGTTTATTGTATATCTTGTGGGAAACCATGTAGTTAAGAGAAGACACAAGATTTTAAATGGAACAGCTATCCACTTACAAAAATACTCTGCATAGGAATACCCAGAAGCTAACAGGACATCATATTTTGATCTAAAAGGGGCCTTAGAAGATATCTAAGACCTGCTCATTTGTTAATGGTCCAGGGAGGCTGTGTTTCATTAAAGATCTAAGTGGAAGAACTGTAACTGTCCACAAGACATATGACTTCAAATACGATCTTCCTTCCACTGTACCATGACACTGCTCGTTGCTACTATTGTTTGAATCTTCATTAACAATCCTTATAGAAGGAAAGACTTTATCTGAAAATATTAAGCAGGCTTGCTATACAGGTACATGTTAAAATGGCATTTAAATAGAAGACCATGTGACAGCATCTCCAAAAGGCACTAAGAAAGAACACAAACATATTGAGGTTATGAGTTCCTTGCTTATCTTTGCTACCTGAGAGAAGATATTTTTTTTCTATTTAAACTGAGCTTCCTTTTTTTTTAAGCAATCGGGGTTAAGTAACTTGCTCAAGGTTACACGGCCAAGTGTTTCTGGGTGGGTGCTAAGTGTCTGAGCCCGGGATTCAATCTTCAGGTCTTCTCAACACTGGAGCCGGTGCTCTTACTCGCTGTGCTACCTGGCCACCCCTGAGCTTCCATTTTTGAAACTATAAATAAATTTTACCATGATGGTATCCCCTGGTATACATACATACATGCACACATATGTGTACCTGTGTGTTTATATATGTGTATGTAGAAATGTATATATGAGAAATATGGTCATTATACTATCCCATAGTTACAACACACACACATACACACACACACACATGAGAGGACAGCACCATGGCCAAATTTCTTCTCCACATATACATGTGGGATAAAATGGAGAGATATTCTTCTTTCCATTGTCAGAACAACAAATTATCAGCAGTATATCACTATATAGAATATATAGAGTTAAATATGTCCTCTTTACCTTTAAAGCCTGTTGTGAGGAAAACAAATTTAATATCTATAGAGCCCTTAAAGGTTCTTAAAAAGTAATGTAGTATAAAATGTATAATATTATTACCTTTCATCCTAATCATTTCATAAGAGGTTAGCAAACAGTCTTTATTTTGATAGTGGTAGGAATTGTCTGTTATTATTGCTAAATGTTTGAGGTGATTTTGATGTTGCAAACCTAAAACAATAGAACTTTAGACAATCAGTTCACCAGAGAAAGGCAATCAATCTAAGGACTGAATCTTCAAACACTATGGGGAAATCTAGCTGAGGATATGAATATGGGCCAAGGAAAGGTATTACCATTTGCCAAACTTCAGACCTCTCAGTCTTTCAGCTAGAGTCTGCAGGTCCAGAGGACTGGCTCATTGAATTATAGATCAAGTTTTGTAGGTGATCTCAAAAATCATCCTGTAAAATTCCCTTATTTAATGGAAAAAGAAGCTGAAATCTAAGGAGATCTCATTATTTGTCCAGAATCACATATGTATTAAAGAAGAGAAACAAGATGTGAACCCAGGTTTTTTAATCCAGACCTGAGAACATCTCCTATTTCTGAGGATAGAAAGCAAAATTGAGTTAAAAGTACAACAGGGATATAACTTTTAAAGTGGGAAAATAAGGTCAACCTCTAGATATGATCTATAAAAATAGCCATGTAGGGGACAAACTTTAGAAAGCAATTTTCTCCTCTCTCTAGGTTTATGCTCTCTAAGAAATAAATACTGCTCTAGAAAAAGAGGCAGAAATGTAATTCTTGATCAAAGTGTCAGAACTTGTCATCACAATCAGATAGTGAATAAGATAAAAAAGAATACTCCAGAATGAGTTATGACTTACAAGGGCAAGGACCATCAAATCCTCCAGGAATGTAAATAAAACTCCTTAGAAAGTCAAGGACTAAAGCCTAGGAAAAGAATATGTTAGAGGATCTGTATCAGGAAGGGTTCTCTTGTTCCAAGAATAGAACTTCTTCAATCCTACCTTGAGTCATCAAGAACATTAGTAAACTCTTTTTAAAAAATCCTTACCCCAAGGCCAAGAAAAGATTCCAGGAACTCCAGACAGACAAATAATTTCCACAAGACATGCCACAAGTGAGATTGAATAAATCTAACATTCCTAATAAAGTGAAACTAACTTAGACTAAGATCTTAATATTCACCATATACAGTATTAAGTTCAGCTGATGCAGGAAGAATGTCAATAAAGGAAGGCATCAGTCAGAAGGAGGGAGCTGACCTGATGCTCTACACTTGTATAAAGTTACAGGATTAGGTTTTAATATTGTTAATCATAGAATTATAGGATTAAGGTTTTAGAATTGGAATGGAACTTTGAGGTAATCTCATCCAAACCCCTCATTTTACAGATGAAGTAACTGAGACTCATGTAGATAAGTAATTTGCCAGTGATTTCAATTCCAAGTAGTGACTGAAGATTTAAACCAAGGTGTTCTAATAACTTCCACACATTTATGTCATTTAATATTTATTATAGGATATGTTATTATAAGTTGTTATTATTACAAAATATTATTATAGGATAGGGAAGACTAGGCTTAGGATTTAATTCGTTTTAATATATAGTTTTATAGGAAACTCCCACATGAGAAAATGCTAACTCCCTTTATTAATGCAGGTGACCATGTTCTCTAAATTTATAATGTTATTTTTTTCTAGAATATTTATTATACCATTATATGAATAAAAAATTAAATGCACATGCTTCTCTCCATATACTAGAAGGGAAGAAAAAAAAGAATATATAAAGGAGGGTAGCAAGTTCATTCTAGAGATGGCAGAAAAGCCGTAAACTGAAGAAGTCAACAAACATTTGTTCAGAACTTAGAACATTCCAGGCACTCTGGTAACACAAATTACTTAACAAATTCCTGGGAAAACGATAAAGCTGTTTGTCAGAAATTAGGTTTAGACAAGTACCTTGGATGATATTTCACAATAAATGCTAAATAGATGTGACCTTTATATTAAATACTATGCTATTTAAAAAAAAAAAGAGAAACAGGTCATATACTCCCATAACTATGGATGGGAGATGCATTCTTCACCAAACAAGGACAAAAAAACCTACAAAACATTAAAAATAATTTATTATGAGAAAATGAAAAGCTTCTTATGTATAAAAATTGATGCACATAGGATAAAAGAGAAGATGGCAGATGGGGAAAATTGCTTTGCATTGAATTTCCCTGTACATGTTATTGGATCTATATTTTCACACATGTATACATATATCTTTATATATGTCATGTATGTATATATATGTGTGTGTGTCTTTGCACACAAACACACACATGTCTGTCTGTGTATCTTTCCACCACTGCCCCAATATGGGCTATTCCTATATTTTGTCATCTTTGCCAATTGGTAAGAGATAAGGTAAAACTTAATTTGCTTGTAGAAATGTCAACAAGCATGTTTGTCTGCATCAGTGTGTAACCAAAAGTTATTTCCTAAAAGTAAAAGTATAAACAAAGTTCTAAAAAATACACAACTATTAACAACTATATAGAAGAATGATCAAAATCACTAATAAAAGAACTATAAATCAAAATAACTGAGGTTTCAATTTGCACCCTACAAATTGGCAAAGGATTGGAATAGCCAACATTGGAAAAGGAAAACAAAACACTAGTGCAATGGTGGAGCACTGAATAGATATGACCATTTTGGAAATCAATTTGAAATTATGCAAGTAAATTAACTATAATGGCCATAACCATTGACTCAGATATTTCATTCCTGGGTTTATGCCTTAAGAAAGGCATTGATGAAAGAAATTATCTGTATGCATCAATATAAATATAGCAGGACTTTTTGTGATAGCAAAGAATTAGTAACAACAAGGATTAGGGAATGACTAAACAAATTATGATGCATGAATAAAATGGAATATTAATGTGCTATAAGAAATGATTAACATGTTCAATACAGGGAAACAAGGTAAGATCTATAGGATTGCAGTGAAGAAGGTTGAACCAAGAAAACAGTATAGATTGCAACAAATAAGCAGTATGAACAAACACAAGAAATATATGAAATGTTAATATGAAAAAATTATAAAGAACAAGCATGGTTTGAAAGAAAAGATATGTAATGCCTTCCCTACCCCTTTGCTGAGATGGGAGGTCAGCAATTCTTATATATTAGCATATTTTCAAACATTTTTCAATGTATTGATCAGTTATGCCTAATTTTTCCTCTTCTATCTTTATTTTAAACTTTCTCTATTAAAATATTATTTGTTGTATAATTTGAATCTCTGTTAAGGGGAAGGGAAAGAGGGAGAGAGACTCAGGGAAGTTATCTTGATATAAAAAGAAATTTGAAAGACATCAATAAATTTTTATATTAATATCCATTACTTGGTTTTATGTAGAACATTAAAATATACATTGTGGTAAAGTGTTAACAATGCTGACTTGGAGTCAAGCAAGACATGCATTTAATCCACCCCCCCAACCACTTAAAAGTTTTATAATTTTGATAAATCATTTAATCTCTTGGAGGACTCACTTGGAAGGAAGTAAAGGAAGAAACGGGGAAGGGAAAAAGAAGGAAGGGAAGGAGGGAGAGAAAGGAAGGAAGAAGGAAAAGAGGGAGGTAAGAAAAAGGCCAGGAAGGAGAGATGAAGAAAAATATAAATGGAAATAACATTTCCTGTTTATGAAAGTCCAAGGACAATTTATATTTTAAGAAGAGTGTTATAACTGAGATGAGGAGACTTTCTTATTCATTTGGCTCAATACAAGGAAGGAATAAAACCATAGAGATTTTAAGAAGGAATCCTTCTGAGAAACAAGTGAATGACCTACATGACATCCACATACATTTCCCCATTCTTGTCATTTTGTTTGTATAAAGGGAAGCCTGACACTCTGGAGGAGAGGTGGGGAACCTTCAGTCTCAGGAACACATGTGACCTTCTAGGTCCTGAAGTGAGGTCCTTTGACTGAATCCAAACTTTATGGAATTTATTATTTAATTCATTTAAATTAATTAACTTGAATTAAAGAAATCAACTAAAGAATTTATTTAAAATTCTGGAAAAGAAGGGGGCAGAGTCAAGATGGTGGAGTAGAAATGGGACTCCCGCTGGGCTCCTGCTCCTACCTCCTCCAATTCATGTAAAAGGTGACTATGAACAAACTTTGGAGCTACAGAACAAAATGATGCAGAGAAGCTAACCTCCCACTAAGAACAGCCCAGCAAGCTGGCAGGAATGGGCTAGCACAGTGCTCTGGGAGCCAACCCCAGCCCTGAAGAAGCCTGAGGTTTTAGCCTCAGAGCAGGCCTGACCAGCTGCCAGCTGGAGGGACTTCAGATCACCCTCAGCTGTGGTGGGATCCAGAATTAACCACCCATGGATGCCAAGGACAAAGTGAGAGGTCAGTACAGTGTGGACTTTGGGATCCAGTAGTTTGGGAGTGTGGTCAACCTTTGCCCCTGGGACGAGAAGCCACTGAGGCTCAGCAGCCGTGCAGCCACAGGCATGTGGCAGATTCAGCACTTAGCCTGAAGATTGTAGGGGGACCAAGTGACCAGACTGAGGGTTAATCTCTCTTGCTTTAACCTGCTTGGATCTGGATTGCATTCTAGGGGGTAGGCCCTGGGGTGTGCCACCAACCAGCTTGGCAGAGCATGTAGAGGCTTCAGAAAGGGCACCTAACTAATACCTTCGGCAGCTGAGAAAACCCCAACAATTGAGATGAAGTTACCCTGTCTGATGGCAGAGTCCTACTATGGCAAAAAGCCCAAAAGTCAAGTAATTGAGTGGCAACATGAGCAGGCAAAGGAAGCAAAGCAAGCACAGCAACCCAACTTTACACTCCTATTTTGGGGACAAAAATGAGAATAGAACAAGTGGGAGGTGGGACAGTAGGGAGGGAATTATTGTCAGTCTTTTACAATATATCCACTATGGAAATATTTTGCATAGCCACACATGTACAACCTATATTGAATTGCTTATCTTCCCAGAAAGGGTGGGTGACAAGGGAGGAAGGGAATGAATCTGGAATTCAAAGTTTTAAAGTCCAATATTTAATACACACACACACACACACACACACACATATATATATATATATGTATATATACTATTATTAATATTATGTTACGAGTAACTGGGAAGTAAGATATACAGGCACTGGGGTGTAGACATCCACCGTTCCTTACTAGAATGTTGGAGATAATATGGGAGAAGAAATGGGAGAGAGCAAATTGGAGGAGGGGATATCCAGTGGGATCACTATTTTGGGGTGGTGGGTAGGGGGGAAATGGGGAGAAAATTTATAATTCAAAATCTTGCAGAAATGAATGATGTAAACTAAAATTTTATAATATGTATTTAAAAATATAATAGTGAACCATTGGACAAAAAATAAAAATAAAATAACCCTACAGAAAAAAAATAAATTTCTTATAACTCAATATTAGGATATAACCCATCAAGTCATAGTTATAGTTATAAAAATTGGGGCAAGAAGCTTTTAAAAACAGTTAATTCTCCACTTTTTAAAAACTTTTCCACAGTGTGTGATTTGTTTAATGACCTTCTTAGTAATATTTCCATTTGAAGAAGAAATGAGATAAGACATTAAGTTGGTATTTTCATGGAAAAAAGTTTCATAAATATGCTTTTGATTCAGTGTGAGATAGGTGATCTTTTGTTTTCATTTGTTAATGAAAAATAAAGAAAATGACAATTTAAAGTATATGAGTCACTAATCCAAAAGGAATTTTGAGACATTTTATTAATTATTATTAAAGTAATATCTACTATTACTTCAAATAACAGTGATAACTGTATCCTTAGATCAATTTTGATCAAACCATATGAGCCTCATAGTAAAAGGGAAAATGACCCCCTTGAAAGACAAAATGAGATCAATATCCTCATTTGGAAAAAAAAATTTCAGCTAAGTGATTTGATAGTCAACTTAATTCTATGATTCTGAAGAGCCCAAATTCAGATATACTTGTTGTAGAGTAAGTTTTGATACAGGCCTTTCAGACTATCTTATGGAGATGGGAAAAGTTGCAATCCAAAATGTTTTTCTTAAACACCTGTTATATGCAAAATGCAGATCTAGGCACTGAGAACATAAGGGCTAAGGATAAGAAAGAAGACTTGTTCTGCTTAATCCAGATAATGTAACTAGGTGTTGTAATAGGTAACTGTGGGATAGAAACCACTACCAGATCTTCAAAATGAGAGTCTGAGTCTGATATCAGAAAAGGTCTTTAATCTTTCTCATGAGAAAGGGCATAGCCTTGTTAGCTCAAAGGAAGAGGCATCAGCAAGGGAGTGCAGGTTTCAGAAGCTCTCAGGCTTCTGTCATCCTAATCCTAACATGGCCCACTCCCCTGTCTGCTCTCACCATTGGTCTGTGAGGTGCGCTCACAATCTCAAACTAATCCCCACAAAGCAATCTCAATCCTTCATTATCATAATTATTCATGAATTAGTATTCTATCAGAGGATGGTGTTTTCTAATCCCTCATCATGCACCAAATTTGGAGGCAGCCCATAAGAATTACAGTTGACAATCCTTTGTTATCATAATTATTCATTTGACCCTTCTACACAATCAGAAGGAAACATCCTTCAATCCTTGTGCAAATCTACACACCAATTTTTTTTTGGGGGGGGGGTCCAACCAACGAGAAGAAGGCTAGTGCTGTTTCCCTCAAGTTTTGTTATCTCATTCCAGGGTCTGTGAAAAATTAACCCATTGCTATCCCTCACAGGTAGAAGTTCCAAAAATAAAGAGAATTAGGTTCAATGTAAAGAAAACAAAACCTTCTTAACGGTTAGAGCTACCCAAAGAAAAGTAGGAGCTGTTTCAAGAGGTAGCAAGTGCCCCTCACCCTGGGTCTTCAAGTGAAGATTAGATGCCCACTTACTGAGGATGTTCTGCTGGGGATCCTGCAAGGTTGCAGCAGGACTGAGACCATTATCCACTCTGTGTATCTGTAATTCTGGAACATTCTGTTAGAAATGATCAATTCAGGGGGAAAAAATCAGAATTTCATTCTACCCTAGTTAGGCTGGTTTCCTCTAGAGTCTCTCAGGAATTCACCTTCCATTGTTCTCACAATCCAACCCCATAGTGTTGAGTATGCTCTTCTAACTTCCCATCTCCCCATCTCGGACCTCAGTATTTTAGGCAATTCCCTGCCCGGGCCAAGTCTAAACTTCAGACTTGTCATATTTCTACTTAAATATACCCATGTATACAAGTATGCTCATTTGTTCCACGTGCTGCTGCTGTTTTTAATAGACACAGCCATGTTTACATTTCAGAACATTTGTATTAACTTGATTATATTTTTCCATTTGCTACAGTTCTCTGTCTCTGTCTCTCTCAATGTCTCTCTGTCTCTCTCTGTCTCTGTCTCTCTCAATGTCTCTCTGTCTCTCTCTGTCTCTGTCTCTCTCTCTGTCTCTCTGTCTCTTTCTCTGTCTCTCTCTCTCTCTGTCTCTCT
>NW_027186457.1:15761657-15794190 GCF_028583685.1 Petaurus breviceps papuanus | reverse complement strand
TCTCTCTGTCTCTCTCTGTCTCTCTGTCTCTCTCTGTCTCTCTGTCTCTCTCTCTCTCTGTCTCTCTCTGTCTCTCTCTCTCTCTCTCTCTCTCTCTCTCTCTCTGTCTCTCTCTCTCTCTCTCTCTCTCTCTCTCTGTCTCTCTCTCTCTCTCTCTCTCTCTCTCTCTCTCTCTCTCTCTCTCTCTCTCTCTCTCTCTCTCTCTCTCTCTCTCTCTCTCTCTCTCTCTCTCTCTCTCTCTCTCTCTCTCTCTGTCTGTCTCTCTCTCTCTCCATCCCTCCCTCTTTGCATATTATATTTTCTTTTCTCTTAATCCTTACCTGCAACGATTTCTCTTTTGCTTGTCTGTGGGCCTCTTTCATATACCTCTGAGTCACAAAGTAAACACTTCCAGTTAAAAAGTGTTTATGGAATACTTCATGTTAATAGACAGTCTGTCTGCTTAAATTACACATTGCCCATGTCTCCCATACCATTCTGCTTTGTCCTAAATTCCTGCTGGCCACACAGACTTTTTCATCCTGTTTGCTTCAATAACTACACATATATCCTAAAAATGATGTTCAACAGTACAGACCATCCTTCTGAGACTCCAGAAACTCCAACAATGCCATAACTGCTCCTTTTCTTGAACCCAGAATGAAAGGAAATACTTTTTTTTCTTACTGTATTCAGTACAATTCAGTTAAGTAAGCCTAATACGGGTCAGACACTATGTTAGGAAGTAAGGATGAATCTATATAAACCATCAGTGGTTTTTTTGTGTTTGTTTTAGGATTAAAAAAAATACCTGGAAGAGTTAGAAAGAGAAATTCCATTCAAAACAACTCCAAAATGTATAAAAATAAATTAGTATATTAATCAAGAAATAACCTGGAACTATATTGATGCAACTACAAAACACTCTAAAAATGAACAGGCTAAAATATTTGGGAAAATATCAGAAGCTCATGGGTAAGCTATGCCAATATAATAAAACAAAATTAAAAATTCACCTAAATTAATTTACTTATCAATATCAAATGGTGCATACTCCTTAATAAAATCAAATTAGACAATTGCTTCATTAAATGAGGATTTTAGAAAGCTAGAACAAAATAGCAAAAAATCATCTGGAAGAAAGAAAAGGTCAAAAGTATCAAAGGAACTTTTTTTTTTAAGTGAGAGGGAAGGGGGCCTAAAAGTACCAGATACTGAACTGTACTACCAAGCAGAAATCATGAAAGCAATTTGTTATTCTTTTAAAAATAGGATAAACTTAGGGGCGGCTAGGTGGCGCAATGAATAGAGAGCACTGGCCCTGGAGTCAGGAGGACCTGAGTTCAATTCTGGCCCCAGACACTTAACACAAAAACTAGCCATGTGAACTTGGTCAAGTCACTCAACCCCAGTTGTCCTCCAAAAAGCAAAATAAAAAAATAGGATAAAACAGACTGGGCACACAACATACTAAAACAGCTGAACACAGTTTCACGGTGTTCAAAAAAGACTCCAGTTACTGGGATAAGGACTCCTTTTTGGAAGAAAATAAATCTGTGAAAACTGCAACACAGTCTGGTAGGAATTAAATATAATCTAGAACCTTATATCATGTAACAGGATAAGCTCCAAATGGATACTTGATTTATCTAGAATGGGTCACATGATAAAGAAATTAGAGGAGCAGGGATTTTTATAATTAACTCTAAGATCCATGGAGAGTAGAATTCATGACCAAACAAGGGTTAGAAAGGAAAACAGAAGATAAAATCCACAGGTTTTTTTTTAACAGACAAGATTTGCTTGTGTGTACAAACAAATAAAACTAGATAAACTAGAAGAGAAAGAGTTCACTTGGGGAAAAATGTACCAATTTTCTGCCACAAAGGACTCATATGCAAGATAAGTAAGAAATTAATCAAAATTTATAAAAACAAAAGCCATTCCTCAAAAGATAAATCATTAAGAGATATGAACAGATATGTCTCAAAGGAAGAATTCCAAGCTGTCGACAATCATTTTTTAAAAATCTACAAATCATTAAAAATCAAAGAAATTCAAATTAAAATATTAAATTGTACTTCACCCATTCTACAGATTGGCAAAACTGACAAAAAAAGGAAATTGACAATTGTTGTCATGAAAAACTGGGATATAAATACACTGATGGTGGAGATTGAATTGGTCCAGTCATTCTGAAAATCAATTTGGAACTATTCCCAAAGTAACAATCAGCTTTTCATACATATGCTTTGACCCAGCTATATCACTAGTAGGACTATAATACAAAGAGGTCAAAGAAAGAACAGAACCCATATGTAGAGTAATTTTTCTGGAAGCTCTTTTTTTTAAGTGACAAAGAAATAGAAACTAAGGGTGTGCCAACTAACTGGGGGATGGCTAAAATAATCGATTTATGGGAATATAATGAAATATTGCTGTACTATTAGAAATGAAAAAGAAAATGAACAACTTCAGAGATTCCCAAGAAAACTTTTGTGGACTGTTCCATAATGAATTGTCATAGTTTATACATAATAGTATGATATACATTATACATATAAAAAGAGAGAAAGAATGTAATATATAGTGTCATTTGTATATAGAATAGACCAACAGGAGAAACTTTCACTGCCTTAAAATATCCTCTGGTATGCCAGAAGACTAGTCATGGATAAACTGGTAGAAACCTCAGTGAAGATTTCAATTCATTATGGAGAAAAGCTTTTGAACAATTAGGGCTCTCCAACAATGGGATGAGATGTCATTTGGAATATTATGCTCATTTTTACTAGAAATAGACAAGATACTGGATGATTATCTAAGATTTTGTAGAAGGAATTGCTATAATGGGTAGATGTTTGAATTAAATGACATCTACAATTCCTTCCGGCTCTTAAATTCTATGATTTTTTTTAAAGCAAGTAATTTTTAACTTAAATGTAATTCAATCATTTCTAGTGTCAGACATAAGGACACTAAGGCAAAAGGGGAAAAAGATCATTCCTTGTATTCAGGAAGAGATGAGTTCAAATTTTCCCCTAATTTACTAGTTACCCATCTGCCAGGTAGTCAATTAATCTCTCCATGTCTTGAGCAACTCTCTTTGTATCATAAATTACAAATGAGCTTCAGCTTCTTCTTAGAAAGGTGTTCCTTTCACTGAAGAAATCATAGGCCTGACACCCTCTATCACTTCCCTCTCAACAAAAATAATAAGCATGGATCAAAGGAGAGTATTTACCTTATTTATTCAGTGGATATAAGAACGTTGTGAATTTGCTTAATTAGGAAAACAATTCTAGGGTGTATTGCTGTTCCTCAGAGCAAATTAACAAATAGAGCCACAGCTATGACAGGACAAGTGGGTCTCTATCCCAGTGCCGATTCAGGTGGGTCACAGACAATTTACATACTGGCATCAAATGAAAAACAGCCAGACCATGGAAGTCCTCCCCTCTACTTCAACTACTTGTTTAATGTCTGCCCTTATTCTTTCTCCTCTGAAGCCCAAAAGAATATTTTTTCCTATTCCTCTGCTCTAGAAAGTCATCTTTAAAAAGCATTCTTATTTACATATAAATCTCACTGCAAAACCTTTTCTGGAAGCAAAGCCTGGGAATACTTAAATCATAAAAGTGATTTCATATCTATGTCACAAGTAAGTCCCTTAAAGATACTACTCCCATGACTTTAGGTCCTTCATGCTATTAGCATTTGTAAGTGAATTGGCTTGTAAGGAGAGTAATGTGATCTGTGAAGTCACTCTACCATTTAAAAACCCTATTCCTTTTAACTCATAGCAAGACCCGAATAAGGCATGGACTTTGGCTGCAAATCTTTTTTTTTTTCTTTTCAGCCATCCAACTCCTAACAGCCAACAGAGAGAAATATTTCAATGATGCTTTCAGAAGCCTCGATGTCAGTCATCTATGCATAACACTTCAGCAAGGTGTGTTTAGGAGAGTCACCACAGCAATCCAGAAGCCCAACACAGTCTTTGCACAAAGGGAGAGCAAGAGGTCTCTGGACATGGGGCACAAATGGAGGGAATACTGTCTCATCCCCCCACCATCTACCTGCTACAGGCTACATTCCACTCTTGTGTCACTGGTCACTCATCTGTAACAATTTCTCCTACTTACTGAAATGGACCAAAAACACCACACATGATGCCTGGATTCCTCTCCCAGGGCAACTAGCCCATTGCTTACCCTGTATGTTCATTTGCTAATTGTCCTCATTATATCCTAGAGTTAAAAATTACAATGGCCATGTCTGAATGAGTATCCTCAAGACCATTGGCTAGAAAGATGAGGTAAAGTTCAAATTCCCTGAGGAAGAATCAATAATGGCTTAAAATAAAGTCACCTATGGTATAATAAAGATAAAATTTGAACTGGTCCTGCTCAGACCCAAGAAGAATTTCTCCTTTGACTTACTCTGTCCTGCTCCCTTCAAACAACTGACCTAGTAGTCTTTCCCAGGTTCCCCTTTTTCTTGTCGCAGATGCCTGAATTCCTAGCAAAGACTATGATACGATGTTACACAAAAAGTGCTGGGTAGTTAGGCACATCCAAGAAATCAGGATAAATGTCAGTTGTAGATGTTAGCCCTTGACCCAATTCCGGGTCACTTATAAAGATTCTAAGTCAATGATGCTTATAATTTTTAATCATAGATCACATCATCAATATGGTAAATCTTATGGACCCTATCTCACAACAATGGTTTATTGCCTATTGAAACACGTGCTTACTCACCGTTAAAGATGAGTGAAAATAAAGATGTATTTTATTCTATCCAAATTCACACACCCCTCTGAAACTAGACCATTGAATACCCTGCACAAACACATAAACCTTAAGAACACTTGCTATAAGTAACCCTACAGGACCCAATTTTATCCTCTAATTTATCTGTTCTTCCTATATAGGTATCTTTATTCTAACCACATATATTTAAGATGTTAATATATGTTCCCAAATTAGGTATTGCAAGGATATCAATTCAATTAAGTCAATAGCTTATACATCAATATCTCTATGCATACAACCATGACTTGCTCTCTGCGCTTACTCTGCCCAATAAAAAGGTCATTTCTCCAAATGTTTAAAATTTAGTAATGAACAGAGCTATCATTAAGGAATGACAAAACTTAAAATCCAAAGATCAGTATCCATCTACTGCACCTGCATTTCAGCTTTGAAAGAAAAGGAAACACACAAGGAACTAGTTTTGCTTTTTACTCCTGAGAAAACACTGGAGAAACACTCTTTTATTTTATTTCCATATCTTAGTTTTTCAATAGCTGCTTTAAACCTGCTTCCTCTCTGAAGATTGCTAATTATCTTTCATAAAATTGCTTTCTATATTTAAATCTCAATTTTCCTTTAAGTGCTGAGGTATTTAAGCTGACTTGAGAGTAGTTCAAAATGATGCTGAATTGTCTAACTAAAACATGCCTATAAATAAAGGAAAAGTCACAAAACCCCCCACCAATCAACAGGATCCATTTACTTTGGATGTAATTTTTGTCCTGTTTGTCCTATGTACTTGGGCAAGATGAGGTGAGGAGTTAAATGTTTATCCAACAAATTTGATTAATTTCTTCAGTTAGGTCACATAATTGAAATCAAATCTTTTTTTTTTTCTTCACCACTCTAGTAATCTTTTTTATCTTCTCTTTCAGCATGTGAAACTCTGATCCTTATGCAATTCTTTGTCTTATCTTTTATATATATATATATATGTGTGTGTGTGTGTGTGTGTGCATATATATATGTATATGTTTTACTAAGGATGTGATATTACTTTTTCTAAATTTTAGAGAATTTTGATTGGTGTATGAAATGAAAGTTAATGTAACAGATACATGATGGAGAAATGAGTTCAAACAATGAAGAGCCAGGTCCAGGGAAGAATGAAGGTGTGAACCTTCCTGGCATGGGAGCCTTTCCTTAAAATGGAGACTCTTTGCTAGGGCCTCAATAATGGAGCAATAATAGATGATGAGGTATCTCCAAGGATAGCAGGATCTTCTAAAAGGAGACGGCTGCTGTGTCATGTTAGAGCAGCAGCCTCAGGAGTGAGAGTGCTATTGAGAGGAATTGTGGAGAATGAAGTCTGCAGAGAATATGACCAAGAAGCAGGAAGGAGTGAACATTCCTGGCCTGGGAGCCTTTCCTTAAATTAGTAGTCTGAGAGGAATACTAGAGAAACTCCTTAATGAGATCTATAACTGCTCAAAAGCAATTGGTCTAACAGCACACAGAGGAAAATCCAAGTGGAAAAGAGGCTGCCATTCAGTGCATTATATGATGTTGGATGGGTAGCCCATTGAATTGACCCATAGTTAAAAAAATCTTTTGAATAGATGGGCCGTGAGCTGGGCCCAGCATTAATTAGGAAGAGGCAGGCTAGATTTCATGTGGGAAATCATGCATCATCTTGTATAACCTTAAATTTCCCTCTGGGATTAAAATTAAAACTGACAAAAGCTAATAATTACATCTCCTTTTAAAACCGTTATGATTTTGCTGATGCTACATGACTATAAAATCATAGAAGACTATAATCTCCAAACACTCAGATTGTCAGGTGACTCAAATGTTAATACAATGCCATATGGGGAACATAAATTGGCTACAGCTGATTACCCATGATCATTTACAAGCAAGAAGTAGTTTATATGATATCCAGAGGATTTATAATAGAAAAAGGAGGTGAACATGTCCAGCCCTAGGCTTTACTGGAAGGTATTAAGCACATTGGGTAGACATCCTATGAAGGATGTATCATAGAACATACAAAGAGAATACACAGGAAAAGAGGGAATAGATGGGTTATGATATTATCTGAGGCTCATAACACCATAGGATATTACCCATAACACTGAAAAAACTCACAAATTAAATCAATGTCACTAAAATTAGATGGTATTCGGCTAACTGTGGGGAAAATTGGGTGATTTCTCTGATAGAGGTCTGCTATCCAACATATAGGATCTGACTGAAATATGACAGGAGACATTTTCATAAAGGTGAAAGGATATGAATGGTACTTCTCACAAAATAACTTGAAAGCATGCATTGTCACATTAAAAAATGCCCCATGTTACTAATAATTAGAGAAATGAAAATTTAAAAAGTCTTTATTTGCTGCATCATCCCCCAAAAGATGACAAAAAGGAAACTGACAGTTATTGAAAGGGCTGTGGTAAGACAGGAATACTAACACATTGTTGGTGGGACTAGAAATTGGCACATCCATTCTCAAAAATAATTTATATCTATACCCTCAAAGTTATTAAACTCTGCATGCATTTTGATTCAGCAATACTACTATTAGTATTAATAAAAAGAAATCAAAAGAAGATAGAAAAGACCGATGCATACAAAGATATTATTAATAGCTCATTTTGGGATAGCAAGAACTAGAAACACTGGAAGCTAGCTGAACAATTTGTGATATACGAGCATAATGGAATATTATTGCACTGTAAGAAATTATGAAAGGAACAGCTTCAGGAAAACTTGGAAAAGCTTGCCTAAATATCTTCTCAAGTGAAATGAGTAGAACCAAGAAAATGATTTCCATAATAAAAAAAAGATAAAGAATAAAAATTTACTTTGGAAAACTTATGACCAACCATGACTGTGGACATTCAAGGATTAAGTACACTACCCATTTCCTAATACATGACAGACTTAAGACTGAGAAAAAGAAATACTCTTTTCGATGGCCAACACATGAATTTGTTTTGCTTAACTCTATATTTGTTACAGGTATTTGGTTTACATTTTTTTAACTTGTGGAAACAAAGGTTTCTAGTGATTTTTTTTTCATAGTCAATGTTTTTAAAGAAAAGAAAAGGAGAAAATGTACATTGAGGATTTTAAAAATATAGTTAGGTTAATAAAAGGAAGAAGACAAGCCAGCTTTGTAAGTCACATACTAAACTTATCATGGACTACTTAAAAGGAAATGTTAATTGTATATGATAGAGATTTACATTTTCATAAACAATACTTATTATCTGCTTCATTTTTTATGTGGAATTGCTCATTTTATTTGGTGCTTGTTAAGTTTAGAATTATATTTTAAAAGGACATCAATTTCACATGTAAATTTTTTATAGGGAAATTAGGTCAGAGTTCTATTTTTGGATAACAGGATGTTTCTCCCACCACAAGAGTCCTAACAGTAGCTCTACTGTCCCCCTCCTATGCATGTAAAGCTTTGTCCATCTTCCCCACTTCCTCTGTCTTCCAGGCGATGGGGGTGGGGGGAGGGCGGGCAGAGGTAAGGTAAGAATTTCTAAGCTCAGAGTCATTGGTAATGCATCTCATGGCCTGAATCAGGGAGGCCAGCACTATGGTAGCAGAAAGATTGGAAAAGGAGTAAAGGTATGGACGCCTCACAGGTGGTGAGAACACTTAGAGGTCAAAGATAGAAACTCTGGAGTAAGAAGCAAGATAGGGGCTCAAAATGAGAAATAGTTATAATCTTCTAGTTGTTCAGCTAAAAAAAAATTCAACAAAGTATAAACCCTTGTAAAATTTCTCAATCTGGACCAACTCCCTATTCTGTCCCTTTCTTTACTTTCAGAGTCCCTAACACTGCCCACCCTTTTTCCTTTTTTATTGGTACTATCTCTTATTTTTTCTAACTGGAATTTCTCTTTTTCCCTAACTCCCTGTGGAAAAGAACATTATCTCATCAATTCTCCTATACACTCCTTTTTCTGAATTGAGGAAATAACTATTGAAGTTTTATGACAATTTTAAAAATAATTAATTCCAGGGGCGGCCAGGTGGCTCAGCGAGTAAGAGCACCAGCTCCAGTGTCAGGATGACCTGGGGATCAAATCTGGGCTCAGATACTTAGCACCACACCCAGAAATAACTGGCCATGTAACCTTGAGCAAGTTACTTAACCCCTATTGCTTTAAAAAAAAAATAATTCCTACAAAGAGACAGCATGGTTTCAGTTATCAATCAATTTGCAAGTATTTCTTAAGTGCCTACTACGTGACAAGTACTAGGTGCTAGAGACATAAAGACTATATAGATACGACACAATCTCTGCCTGGTAGAAGTTTATATTCTAATGTGCCATCTGTGTCACATGACCATTGTTGTAACAGATGACAGCACCCAGTAATTAAATTGTCAAGACTCCTCTAGCAGTCTACTAGAGCCCTGTGGCACTTGGTTTGTGAATTGCCTTTCTACCTACATACCCTCACTGTGCCCATTCTTCCTGCTGATGTTACTCCTGATGTTACTGATGCTGATATTATTCTGATGCTATTGATGTTATTCTGATATTATTGATGTTATTCTATTGATGTTATCCTATTGATGTTATTCTGATGATATTGATGCTGATGTTATTGATGCTGATGTTATTCCTGCTGATGTTACTCATGAAATGATGTATCCCATTTTTTACTATTCTATTTCATTAAATACCCCTGCTTTGAGGTAATTGTGCCATCTGGTTGAGGAGGAAATATAAATATATTGCTATGAGTGTGTGAGCTTTTTTGTGTGTTTGTTTTGTGTGTGAGTGTTTTTGTTGTATTTTTTTTAATGGCTATGAATCTGCAAAATGCCTTAAAGTTTGGGGAGTTGCTATAGCTGGATTGACATGAGAATGGGGTGGGGAGATTCACACATATTTTTTCATTTTTTCTTCATAGAAATCCAAGGAGGGTATGATAATATTAGCAATGAACTTGGGGCCAAATTTGAACTCTGACACTAATCAAATGACCCTAATCAATGTTTTATTTTGCCTCTTTTCCCTCATTTGAAAGATGGGATAAAAATTTTTGCCATACCTACATCATAATGATGTTATAAGTAAAATACTCTATAAACATTAACTAAGTTGGATATAAATATCTTCTATTTAAGGCAATAAAGGAATGCTATGGCCATTTTACACATGATTGAACAAAGCCTCATAGAAGTGAAATGATTCACCTAAGGTCATAGATCTTTTAAGTGGCAAAGCCTGGTAGAGTGGAAAGTATATTGAGTTTGAGGGTTAAAGGACTCCAGCTCAAATCCCAAGTCTATCCTTCCAACCTGTGTTGGTCTTGGATGAGACAATTCATCTCTCTAGCCTTCAGTTTCATATTTAATAATAATTACAGCTACCATTAATATAATATTTTAAGTTTTGCAAAGTACTTTCCATGTTATATTCTTATAATATTATGAAGAGGTAGATGTTATTATTCCCAATTCACAAAGGAGAAAACTGAGGCTAATGGAGGTTATGAGTGCCCCAAGGGCACACAGTTATGAGAAGTATCTAAAGCAGTTGGACTAGATGACCTTTAATAAGCGATTTAGTTCTAAATGTATGATTTTGATTAAGACCTAAAACCACATTTTTCAACTCCAGCTCTAGGAAGAAGATACACATGAGATAAAATTGAAAAGCAATGCTTTAAAAATCCAATAGCATAGCCATAGAATCATAATAAAATGAAACTGTGAAAACAAATAGAGCACATTTTTGTAGGGAGATGAAATGAAATATAGGCTGGAGGGAGTGGGAAGAGAGGGAGATTTCAGGGGAGTGCTTGAACTATCCTTTCGCTATTTTTTTTTAATAACACCCTGACAGCTTTCTGTTCAATAAGCAAGAACTCATTGCAGGATCCTCTTGTCTAACAGAATAGGGCTTAGCAAGTGATTGAAAAATGCCTGTGCCCTTTGAGAAATTAAATTTCCTCAGCTAGATGATAATGAACAAGATCGCTTTTTTTTTTTTTAAGTAAACCAATTAAAAAGCTGTGCAAGGATCTGGAATGCACTTGATCTATATTTGAAATGACTTGTCCCTAGGCCTTCACAGTGAAATATTTTTAGGAGTAACAATAGCAATGGACCAGAACACAAGGAAACTGCCTGGTTAGCACTGAATGCCCTGAGGAGGGTGATATCGAAAGGGCCCTTATTAAGTGCCTTTAGAATTCTATGTCAAAGAAGGAAAACTGCAGAGAACAAGAGATTGTCTTCCTTCCCCCGAGATAGCAAAGAGCCTTCCAGATAGACTGGGAATTGTATTATCAAGCCGAAGTCAAGGGGTAAGTGCAAAGATTTTAAAAGAAATTGTAAAATGGACCGAGCTATAAAAATGTGGGGCTTGGAGTTAGTTGTAAATTTCCACGGCAGTAATGGCCATAGTCCTGAATCCCTGTAATACCATGAGAGTAAAGGAAGTGTAGCATGAGCAGTGGACTTAGCAGATTTATGAAAGGCTGGTTTCTTCCATGAAAAGAGAAGAGCAAATCAAATTAGGGGAGGAGAGATTAATAGAATCTCATCAGGTTCTAATTCGGAGATGGTAATATGTCTCATAAATTGTTCTTCTTTTCAAAAGCAATGGTTTGTCCCATTCCCGACCACCCCACCCCAAACTGAAATAAAAATCCATAATAATAGGTAGCATATAATGGAGGCCTAGGAAAAGTTGGTGTTTGATGGACTCATGAGAGCTGGGGACTGTGTTAAAGTTGAATAAAAGTAATTTGTTTTATTTCTGTCAGCTGCTCTGCTTTTTGACTGCCTGCTTTTCGACCTGGGTACAAAGTGAGCCTAAAAGCAGCCATGAAGTCTAGTGCTATAGATTCCTCAGTCAAGGCCACATGCAAGTACAGAGAAGGAAGGGAGGAAAGAAACATTTATAAAAAGCCCAGTGTGTGCAGAGAACTCTGCTAAGAGCTTTTCAAATATGATCTCATTTTTTTTTCCCTCATGACATCCCTGGAAGGTAGGTGCTGTTAATCTCCCCTTTTACAAATAAGCAGTCTGAGTCTGTCTGTGACAAGAGAGACAGAAAGAAGCACAGGATTCTAACAGAGACCCAGGAGTCAAACCTGTCTCAATAAAAATTCCCAAGTGCTCACCTGTGGTTGCAGGTTCCAGAAGGTGATGCCTCCACACTGGTCAAGCTCTTGCATTCTATCATTGTTTGGTTTGATTGTGTAATGCTCTATATATCCTTCAAAGCAATACATGACACAGAAGCAGCTTGGCCTAATTAAGGGTCAGATTAAGAGATTATGAAAATATGTGGAGCTATTAGAGATGGGACCAGGGCCAAATTTCAGAATGTCATTTTTCTCATCTATTGAATGGGAATTGTAGCCTAAGTCCCAGGAAAGCACTTTTCCTTATAAGGAAATCACTAAAGGGAATTATTATTGCTTCCCCAAAGTCCTTTCAGACCTTCCTTTGATTTCTTCTACTATTCTCCAATTGATGATTAACTTTCCTTTAAAATGATTCTTGATTTATCACCTCCCGCTGTCTCTCTGTCTCTGTGTCTCTGTCTCTGTCTCTCCCCCCTCCCTTTTTCCTTCTCCTCTTTCCATGTCTCTCTCAGTGTCTCTCCTCCCTCTGTCTCTGGGTCTCTCTCACTCTCTAGCTCTCTCCTGCCATCATATGTTTTTGGAGGGAAAAGGCAAGGCAATTGGGGTTGTGACCTGTCCAAGGTCACACAGCTAGGAAATGCCAAGTGTCTAAGGCCTGGTTTGAACTCAGGTCCATATGACTCCAGGACCAGTACTCCATTCACTAAGTCACATAGCTACTCCCTTAAATCCAAAGTAAGAAAGCACTGTGGGGGGGAAGGTAGGTGGAGAAGAGGGGGAAGGGAGAGGTAGGAGGGGGGAAGATGTCATGTGCATAGCAGAACATAAGAAAGGATTTAAAATACATAACCATAAATTTTCATTTCAATAATTATTAATAAATAAAATGATAAATCCTACAGTTTGTGTTGAGAACTGGCCCCCTTGACTTCTCTCCTGACATTATTTAAGAGTTATGTCCTAGGGAGTCTTTCTCTGGATTACTACAGCCCTCTCTAGACAGTCTTGCTCTAAGTCTCACCCTAATACCATCCATCCTTCAGTTAATCAATTAAACAATAACCACTTATCAGGACCAACTTCGTGCAAAGACACATAGAAGGATATCTATACTCAGAAGTACACAGAGGAGACAACATGTATGGGATGCATATTAAAAAAACACAGACACACAAGGCAATTTGTTAGTGGGGGGAACACTATCATTTAGGGATTAGGAATGACCTTATATACATGATAGTGCTTCATCTGAGTTTTGAAGAAAATATGGAATTCTAAAAGGAACAAAGTCATTGCTGATCAGGGGGATAGTGTATGCAAATAGAAAGTGTTGTGTGTGAGGAACAGCAAAGCAAGTTTGGTGGACTTCAAAGGGAAATATATTTCATAAGCCTAAAAAGATACATTGGGGACAGTTTGTAAAGGTTTTAAATGCCAACAATAAGTTCATATTTTGTCCTGGTGGTAATGGAGAACTATTGGAATTTGGTGAGCAGCACAGTGATGTGTTCAAACCTGGGCTTTAAAAATATCATTTCAGAAACATGTGGGAGATGGATGGGAAGTAGGGATGAGAGGAAGAAGGGAGACCAAGTAGAAGGCTGATTCAACAATCCATGATAAAGTCTCTAAAGACCTGGATGAGATCAGTGCCCATGAGCATGAAAAGAAACAGACTGATTTTGTGGAATTAGAATTGTAAAAATCTTGGCAACCAATTAGATATGAGAATTGAGAGAAAATAGCAATAAATGATGATTCCAAGATTATAAACCTGGATATGAAAAGGATAGTAATTGCCTTAATAGAAATCTTGCTGTGTTTGTCCTTCCTTTTGAAAGAGGGCCCATGGATGGCATCAGGAAAATGATTACATGACTTGAAGTTGACTTTGATTTGAGTGAGAGAGGGCTGTGCAAGGTGACCGACCTCACATTCTCCTCTAGAACCATTTGGATCTTCTTTGAAAATGAAGGACAAATAGAAATATGGATGTTTAGGAGAGTATGTTGTGGGAGGGGTGTATGGGTGTTCAGGGAGGACTGGCACCTTAGGAGTGAAGGCTTGCTGAGTCTTTTTCAGGGTTGCCCATTCACCTTTGAGGATCACCTGATTCACCAGCTCTCATTTGTGGCTCCAAGAATCTGTAGTATGCATAGTGAACACACCCCTGGTAAACTGTCTCAGCAGATGGGTTGAACCAAGTTAAGGATAACCAACAGGCCTCACAACTATCAGTGAGTTAGGGAGATGTCTACCCCAACCATGTGAAGACCTCCTCTAATGAACAGTCAGATGAGAACAATTTGCTCCACCAGCTATGAAGGTAGCAGAAGCAAACACTGTAGAGCACTGAAAGCTTGCTCAGACATCAAAGATGCCAAGGTTATCCACTGCATCCTGGGCCATTGCCAGTCATCTTGACTTTGGTCATGCCACTGGACTTTGATGAAACAGGGAGAGAGTAAGGCTGAGGACTTTGTGCAACTGTTTCACTTTAATCCAATTCACAAAGGAGTCAGGATTTCATCTGTGATGGCACTGGTCCTCACTGAAAACAAGGGACAGGCAATAACAGGTTATGGGAGGAAATCATGAGCTCTCCTTTAGAAATGTTGAATTTGAGGTGTTTCTAAGACAATTCTGTTGTATCTAATAGGCAGTAAGTAAGTAAAGCAAAATAGGACTCAGGAAATAAATTATGGTGGAATATATGGAACTGGGAGAAGTTTTCCTACCAATGAAAATTAAACTCCATGGAAGGTAAAGAGAAAATGTAAAGAAGGAAGAACAGAGATCCAGGGAAGTCTTGAGAGACACACATTGGGAGAGGGAGAGGATCATGGAAACAAGACATCAAAAGAAACTAGAGAGGAAGAAGCAGACATTTAGGAGAAGAAAAAGAAAGTACTAAAAAATAGCCATAGAGGAGACAATATCCAGGAAGAAATTATGGTTGACAATATACAAAAGAAAGGTCAAGACAGATGGTGACTGAGAAAAAGCCATTCACCTTGCAAATGCCACTGTCTTCTTCAGAAAAGAATAATGATTCTTTCTTTATCTTTATCCCTATCCTCTTTACAATGATCTGTCTAGCCCTCAAAACCCTAATCTACATGTATGAATGATACCACATGCAAATATGTAGTCTCTCCTCTAAGAAAGTCAGTCAACTTACTATCTCCAATAAGTTCTGAATTCATTTCTACCTTCTTTCACCCTGATCCCTCTACTTGGAATGACTTCCCCATATTCTTCTCCACTTAGTACAAATCTGCTCATGTAGTACACCCCTCCAAAAGGAAAAATAATTCTACTCTCCTTTCAAGGTCCAGCTCAAGCTCTATCTCCTCAATGTGACCTTCCCTAATTAATCCAGTCACACTATATTCAGTTCTTAATAGGCACTATTTGTTTCAGTTAGTTCAGTCTTCCTAGCAAAGCACCCCAACCTCAGGCTAAAACCATTACTTCTGCATTAGCCACAAGATCCAGAACAGGATGGATAACTCTTCTCCAACTGCTCAATAAATACTTGTTATTTGACTGAAGACGCCTGCAATTTTAAAAGACTTTTCAGAAAAGCTACTTTAATAAAGAACAAATATGGAAATAACATTTCTTATTAGACATCCATGAGGCCCTCTACACAGAATTTAGCAAATACTGAAATGGACAAGAAAAATATTTCTCAAATACCAGTATGATGAAAAGTCCAGTAGTAACTTTAATAATCTACATAAGGACATAATGCAAGGGGAAATAATTTTCTTCAGTTACAAGTTGCCAAAATTTTGGTATTTGTGAACTGAGAGCTTTTCAAAGTCCCCTTTTCTTTTTTAAAACTTCTTCCTTTTTGTTTCCACAGACTTATATGCCCATACCCATCTATATTTTCCCGCTGCTCAAGAAAAAAGTCACATCTCAACTTCTCAACACTTAGGATGTAAAGAAATTCCTAACAGTTGAATATTTTTACATGGGTTCTTGCAAAGCACTCCCTTTCTTTCACAAGGAGTCTTTGAACAATGAAGGAAAATCAGAGACCTGTCTCTTATTTTGGAGATGTAGAATGTTTATTTAAAGAAATATATTTGTTCCAGAATTGCCCTCCTCCACTGTCAAAGTCAATGAAATTGAAACAGAATCCTGCCCCTATCCAACACCGTTTCTAAATGAAGGCAAAGCAGATAACAGGGGCGGGAAGGGGGAGAGTGATAGACTAGAGTACATTACAACATCAAGAAATGAAAAAACCCGTCCATACAATGCAGTGATGCAATGCAGGTTTCAGGAATCTGGGTCCTAGTTTTGTTACAGTAATCCAGTGCAGCGCCTCATTAAACTGTGACATCGCCACTAAATCATGAGTCCCAGAGAGAAGGGACTATTGTCTTTCTTTTTATCCTCAGCCTAAAGCATGGTGGGTGTTTAATCAATGATTATTGAATTGACCTGACTGTAGCACATGTGAGGCAGTATGGCGTGCTGGATAGATAGAGGGTCAGCTTTGAAGGCAGGAAGGCCTTGGTTCAAAGACATGCTAGTTATGTAACTAAGGGCAAGTCATTCTAATGGTCAAAGTCCGGAGAGGTTCTCTCTCATTCTCTCTCTCTCTCTCTCTCTCTCTCTCTCTCTCTCTCTCTCTCTCTCTCTCTCTCTCTCTCTCTCTCTCTCTCTCTCTCTCTCTCTCTTTCTCTCTCTCTCTCACACACACACACACACACACACGCATGCACGCACACAAATTACAGAAGAACTGCTGATATACAGAGGCAAATAGAATTCCTTGAAACAAGCAAATAACTAATCTGGTCTTTATTTTTTAAATACTGTATATGGAACCAGGAATGGATTATGTAGATTTTATCCAAGGATTGGACTTACTAAGTGAAGGGTCTCATCACCAAGTTGGATTTGATGAAAGATTAGATAGACAGATAGATAGATAGATAGATAGATAGATAGATAGATAGATAGATAGATAGATAGGCAGCCAGATGGATAGACAGAACAACAAACATATACATGTGTGTGTTGTGCATAACAACTTGCAAAAAGAGAGGTACTAACTTATAGAAAATTTATGCTTTATGTCTAGAAAAAAGGCACTTCTCAGCTTGGGTCCCACTTTGAAAGTAAGGAAATTTTCCTGGCTGAATATTTTTTTTTACCTGGGTTCTTGCAGAACACTCCTTTTATTTCATAAGGAATCTTTGAGCAATAAGGGTTGTAACAGCTATGAGAAAATAATGAACCCTTAAGGGCCCTACCCTCTGTTTGAAGCTATTCAAGGAAGGGGAATCCTACCACCTCTTCATGCTGCACATTCTTCTTTGGGACAATTCTAATCTCTGGGATGTCTTTCCTGACATCAAACCTAAATTTGCTTCTTCCCGACTTTTACCCATTGCATCTTGCCCTGCCCTCTCAGAAAAGAGCAGGTCTGATCCTGTGTCTCCATAGAAGCCCTTCAGAAACTTGAACACCGCCTTGATACCCCCCATCTCATCCCCACTTTTATTCTTCAAACAAAGAAGCCTCGTTCCTTAAACTAATCCTCATACAACATGAATTCATCCCTTTAATATTTTGATTACCTTCCCCTGGATATTTTCAGGGTTATGCATGTCCATTTCAAATTGTGTTGTTCATAAATCACCATAGCATACATATTAGGTCTTTTGTATATTGAGTACAAAAGGATGATCACTTCCTCCTTCCTGAAAGCTATGTCTCTCTTAACGGAGCCCATGATCATACCAGCTATTTTAGCTGACACGTACCTCTGCGCACTCACGTCAAGCTTGTGGGCCACTAAAACCCTTGGATCTTTTCTCAGGCAAACGTTCCTAGTCATGCCTCTTTCTATCTTGTACTTCAGAATTATTTTGCACTCTATTGCAAGATTTTGCCCTTGTTGGTTCTTAATTTTTGAAGATGATCAACCACTTTACATTTATTCTTATTGAATTCCAATATATTACATTTGACACAATGTTTTAGCTTAAGATCTTTTTGGATTCCAAATCCCCCATCCAGCGAGTTGCCTATTTCATCCATCTTTGTGTTATCTGAAACGTTGATAAGCATGCCATCTCTGCCTTTATCAAAGTCTTATATAAAACTGTCTAACATCTCAGGCCAAAGCAGAAATCCCTGGGATGCTCCAACTGCAATCTCCTGTCTCATCCACATTGATCCATTAACTACAGCCTTCTGAGTCCAAGCATCCAGTTAGCTCCTAAATCCATCTCTAATAGTTTTATGGTCTCATCCAAATCTTGCCTCTTACCCCCCGCAAAAAGACTGTCAAACACTTTATTAAATACCTTGCTAAAATCTTAGTAAACTCTAACTTCCTCATTCTTCTCACCTGTTCATTTTACACCCCTGTCAAAAAAGAAACTATGTTTAGTTTATCACGACCTGTTTTTGATGAAGCCACACCATTTCTTTTAATCATTGCTGTCCATTTTAGATGTTTTCAACCATTTCTTTCATGGCCATATTTCATAATAATACTGCAGAATTTTCTCAGAAATATACATCAAGCTCAAAAGCATCTATGGTTTGACATATGAATGACATATGGATTGACATATGGACCATGTATATACATAGACACAATCAAAATGTGTTTGTAAATTTTTAGCTATGTATTTATTGACACACATATCAAAATGTATTATTTCATAAGTATGTCTATACATGTAAACACTAATATAGCTGCATACATAATGCATGCATAGCTATATGTATAGGCAAACATAATCTCCAAAATTTATACTTAGGATAAGAATATGGTCATGTTGCAGTGAATAGAATGCTGGGCCATGCAAAGACCTTGATTAGAAAGACCTGAGTCCAAATTTGAGCTCAGATGCTTATTAGCTTTATGAACTTGGACAAGTTACTTAACCTTTATTTGCCTTAGTTTCCTCAACCATAACAACAGAATAATAATAATAATAACACTCACCTCCCAAGGTTGTAGTTAAGATTTAATAATACCATAATTGCAAAGTGCCTGGCATATAATAAACATGAATGTCAACTATCATCATCATCTTCATCATCATCATTAAGAAGATACAGGCTATCCTCAAAGTCCTAGTGCACTTTAGACCCAGCTAGGTGGTGCAATGGATAGAGTGCCAGGCTTGAAATCAGGAAGACACATCTACTTGAGTTCAAATTTGGCAACAGACACTAGCTATATGACCCTGGGCAAGTCACTTAACCCTGTTTGCCTCAGTTCCTACATCTGTAAAATGGGCTGGAGAAGGAAATGGCAAGCCACTACAGTATCTTTGCCAAGAAAACCCCAAATGGGTCACAAAATTCAGAAATGACTGAAAACAAAAGTATCCTTTTAAGCTAATTAAGCTTTAATAGCGTTAAAACTACAATGAAATTTGGGGACCCACTGTATTTCCGTAAACAAGAATATTATCTTCAACCAATCTTTAAACAGATCATCTCCCAGGCATGGACTTTTCCCTAATTCTTCTGGTCTGAATCTCTAGATATGACCTATATACATTTTTTACATTAAATAGCACTAACAGTGGCAGGATGTTGAACAAATGAGATTTAGCAAACTGATTCAGCATTTCTCTGATAGGAAAAAAGCTGTATCACTGTAAATACAATTTCCTTTTTTAGAAATCAACCATATAACCAACTGCATGTAGGTTTCCACTGTAACAAATAAAACAGAGTCCTGAGTGTTGCAGAGAACAAAAATAAAAAAAGTGGAGAGAGGAGTGAAGACTGCCATAATTATTCTAGAGATTCCCATTAACTGAACAAAAGTTATGGGTTACCAAATGTCTTCAAAGGCTGTGAAGCTTTGATGATTCCTGGAAGAGCTAGGCTTGGTTTAAGATTCCTCCTTGCACCCCCATCCCTGCAACCTTTCCAGGGTTTGTTTTGGGGCAGAAATAAAATGAGGTCAAATTCTATGATGAACAGAATTTCAATGCCTTGCCTCATTTAAAACCCTTACCTAGTTTACCCAACAAATTTGGGCCTTTTCATAGAAGTCCCAAAGTTGTTATTCTGTGTAAGAAGTAAGGCAGGGGGGCGGCCAGGTAGCACAGCAAGTAAGAGCACCGGCTCCAGTGTTGAGAAGACCTGGAGATCGAATTCCGGGCTCAGACACTTAGCACCCACCCAGAAACACCTGGCCGTGTAACCTTGAGCAAGTTACTTAACCCCAATTGCTTTAAAAAAAAAAAAAGAAGTAAGCCAGGGTTCAGATTCTCAATGGGCATTTGGAATGCTAGGGAAAGTTTTCATTCTCTTAGTGTCATGGCCCACTGTAGAAAAGAACTGGTATCATCTGCTGTGGAGACAGGTGACTGAAACCAGCAGTCAGAAAGAACTAATGAGATCTGATGGTTAAGACTGGTGGGGGGATTTGTGGCAACAGTTGTTTATAGTATACCTAGCACAAGTTGGGTTTATCATTAATGCTAAATTACAGTTGAATTCCTCTGGAATTATATGATACAACAATTCCATAAAACCAAATTAGTCTAACACCATCGATGTGATTACAATTAAGACATAGACAAAGCACTTTGGTTCCAGATCTCATACCAGTGAGTCCACTTCCATTGAGCCCAGATGAAAAATGAAAAAATGATACAACCTGATTTCTCTTGTAATTTGGTTCATCTTTCCTTAGGAATTTCTTATTGTGAAACTGAAAATAATTTTCTCATTCATTTTTTTAATATTTTGGATTGTTGGGTAAGAATACTGATTTTATTGATATAGGAAATGTTCTAAGACTATATACTAAATAGGGCCATTTTATTCATTTGGATCACCTGGGGGCACTGTGGGACAGTGAAAAGTGTACTAGAAGACCTGTGTTCAAATCCTACGTTATTGTGGTCAAATAATTTAATGTCTGAGTCTTGGTTCCTTCATTTATAAAATACAATATTTAGATTAGATGTCTTTGGAAGCTGCTTCTAGCTTCAAATTTATTGTCCCAAAGTCCTCTGATCAGTCTTAAACAAAGCACCCTTTAACTTGTGTTAAGGGACAATTAATCAATTCAATTCAGCAGGCATTTATCAAATGTCTAGTTGTGAGGCACCATGCCAGGCACTTGCCAAGACAGAGATGGAAGAGCCCCTGTCTTCAAAGAGCTTATATCACACTGAGGGAACAAAATCTGTATATAAACAAATTTATACAAAATATATAAAGGGATTTCTGAAAGTATTAGAGCATTTGAGGGCAATTTAATCAAAAGAGAATGGAGTTTCCAGACAGTAGCCCGAAAGGGAAAAGAATAGGGGGATAGGACCAGGGCAGAGCTGGTGTGGAGATGGATCAGAGTATTGGAGACTGATGGCCAAGGAAGAGGGCTTCACAGGAGACCCAGAGCAAAGCTCCAAGGTAGGAGATCAGTACAGCTTTCATAGTATCAAGCCTAGGAAAAAGAAGCAATTCTATTGGGCAGAAGCTGAAATCTGAAATTTCCAAAGAGACTCTCCAAGCATGGCCAACCAAATAAATTAAGTGGGGCATGAAGGGAGGGCAGAGAGGGCTAAACTATGTATAGCTGTGTTTGTGTGTCTTCTGAGATCTCTTTCTCTACAGAAATAGGCTGAGTGCCACCCACTGTGATCTGGCTGCGGTTGGCACGGGAGCTGTGTAGAGCTATTCATTTAATGTTGATTTAATCTCTTTAGACCATGTCCAGGGTTGGGTTGGCCAAAGAACAAGGAGTCATTTCCCAGACAGGCCTTTTTTGATTTTTTTTTTTCAGGATGAAATAGGGAGTGGAGAGTAAGCTGTAATCTAAGGCAGTGTGTATAGGATAGCAGAGAGGAAAATCATCATTGCCATATTTCTCCAGGGCCCCCAAGGTGGAAAGCAGCTCCTTCAGGATGATATGAATGTGAGTGGAGTGTTTTTAGCTAAGCATTGTGCCAATAAGGCCCCCAAGCCATTCTGTACCAAGGCAAAAAGCACTAGATTCCTCTTTCTTCATCTTTCCCAGTTGCACACATAAAATGTCAAATCCATGGGTGTTTTCACCTTCAACTCTGAATGTCTCTGCTTAAATTGTTTGCTGGGTCAGAGAGTCACTGTCTTAGATGACTTGGGAAATATGTTCTAATAAGAGTAAAAATAACAATGTGCTCCTTTCCCTGACATTTTGGTCCCTGAAATGCCCCGTACATCAGTTGCTTTTTATAAGATTCACTCACATCCATGATTTCTTCTGTTACAAAGGAATGTGATAGCTATTTCATAAACAATTCAGACCTCGGTTCCCCCAAATTATTCCTCAGTAGCCCTAGGGGTTCCTAGAGAAGTAAAAAGAGAAAGGAAATATATATATATATATATATAGGAATCCTTAAAAAATGTCAAATATTCTGCAATCTACCTACATCTGAAACTTATAGGTTAACAGTGATACTGCATGAGACACAGTAAAACTTGCTAGGGACAAAGGCAAATCAGCTCGTCTCGGGGAGGTGGCATACTAGATTCAACATTAACCTGGATTCAAAAAGATGTGAGTTCTAATTCTGGATTCTGTCTCAGACATTTACTAGCTCAGTGGCCATAGGCAAGTCACTTATTTCTTGGCCTCAGTTTTTTCAGTCACTTTAGTGTCTGACTTTTTGTGACCCCAAATAGAGGCTTTCTTACCAGAGACTGTAGAGTAGTTTTCCATGTCCTTCTCCAGCTCATTTTATGTATGAGGAAACTGAGGCAAGAAGGGTTAAGTGGCTTGCCCAGGGTCCCATAGATATTAAGTCTCTGAGGCCAGACTTGAACTCTGAAAGATCAGTCTTCTTGACTCCAGGCCCAACACATCTAGTTATTCATCTGCAAAATGAAGACAATAATAGTACATGCCTCATAGGGATATCAAGATAAAATGAGATCCTTTATGCAAAGCACTTTGCGAATCTTAAAATATATGAATATTAGTTGATGTTGTTGTTATTGTTGTTGAGAGTTTAACATGGAGCCAAGTACACAGTAAGTGCTTCATAAAATATTTATTGATTGACTGTTGCCACAGTGATGGTAATAAATTCAATGATAGTGTATTCTTTGATGTTCTTCTTCATTGTTAATTCTCTATCCTTCCTTCTTTTCCCATGTACTATCCATGTGTGTGTGTGTGTGTGTGTGTGTGTGTGTGTTGTGTAGGATATAAGGTGTAGGAGGAGAGGGACTATTTACCTATTGTTCTCCTAGCCCCATCACCTAACATAGTTCCTTATGTAATAGGCACTCTATGAATATTTGTTTAATATAAAATGACACCTCCCATCCCAGACAGTGTATATTAAAGACAGATGGATAGAGCTTAAATTAATGAAATTATATGTCTATCTATATCACAACCTGTTGGTGTTACTTTGAAATTCACCGCCTTAAACCCATGCCTATGCATCCACAAGATACAACTTAAGGGAAAGAGGGTTTGTTTGTCTTCTAACAATTAGATCAGACAGAGAAGAAAGGTAGATGGACAAATGAAATGTTGGAAATAAAAGCACCTCTTCCACCTCCTACTCCCCCCAAAAAAATCAAAACAATGAAAGGCACCTGATTCCCAGGATATAATTGTAGTGTTTCCAACATACAACTTCCCATGGCCCCTAATGCACTCCTTTCTGACAGATCCTAAATTTCATACCATAAACCATGATAGTTTAAACTAATACTGTATGCATGGAATCACTAAAGAATTAATAACTGATAGTGATATTGTCTTTTAAGGTTTTGAAATCCTTACATCAAATCTCTAAACTCTAATACTATAGGTATTATTCCAGTTTTATAGGTGAGGAAACTGAAGTTTCAGAAAAGTTAGGGGACTTTTCCTTGCTTACACTGATAACAATCACTTATCAGAGCTGGACTTCAAAGCTGGGTATCTCTTGACTCCAAGTTCAATGTTTTTTTCCACTATAGCATACTGTACCTAGGGAAGGTTAATTCTATAAGAGAAGATAGAATTAGAAAATCTTTGTAAAAATGGGTCATTTTGTTACTTTAAAGTAAACACAGAATGAAAGACTTAGCTACTCTTATCAATAAAATGATTCAAGACAATTCTGATGGACTTATGCCGAAAAATGTTAACCACCTCTAGAGAGATAAGTGATAAAGTCTGAGAACAGATTGAAATATGTTTTTCACTTTTTTGCTTTATTATAAAATGGTTAATATAGAAATATATTTTCACGAATTAACATGGATAATTAATATTATATTGTATTACTTGATTCTCAATGGGTTAGAAGGGGCAGGGTGAGGGAGCAAATTCAAAAGTAAATTTTTTTAAATGTTAAAGTAAATAATAAATTTATTTTTAATTAAATAAACACTGTATTTCCAATATATTCGTAATAATTGAAGGACCCTGATGCCATGTTAGGAGCACTGAATTTGAATTTTAGAAATCTGGATTCAAATCTAACCCTTAGATTGTGGGTTTGGTGTTTAATTTATAAGACCCTCAGTTTCCTCAGATGTAAAATGGGACTGAAAGCTCTTGTATTACCTATCTCTCAGATTTAATATGAGGAAAGTCATCCCTTCAAAATCTTTTTAAAACTGTAGAAGTAGCAGTTATATAATTAATGAAGTACTGAAAACAGAGACATTCTCCTGAATAGATGACTCACACATAATTAGCATACTCAATATCCCTGTAGAACTTATACTTGTACCCAATGTTCAGAACACAGTCCTCAAGGTAAGCTTGTCATTTTCATTTTGAACTTGTTTATAAGGCTAGGCAATGGATCCGTGCTTCTCAGGCTTGATTATACCATTACAATTTTTATAAATCCTTTCTTCATAGATTGTGTAAAAGGAAAAAAAAAACCTACTTAGCATCAGTGAAATTGTCCTCAACTGCAAATAGTAGATTTCACATAACTGTGGGTGAGAAATTTCTTTGAATTACTACTTTCTGAAAAGTAGCAAATTCCCCGTTGAAATGTTCTTCCTCCTCCCTTGCTCAGTCCCTAGTCCTCTCAAAGACTTATCTTAGGTATCATGTTCTTCATGAGGCCCTTCCCCATTCCTTTTGTTATTAATCTCCCATATTTAACTCATCCCCCCAAACAACCACTTTATATTTATGTACCTTATATTTCCTTATCTATGAATCCTTGTCTTTCCCTGTAAACTCTTCAAGGACAGAGATTTTCTCACTTTGGTGTTTATATCACCTAGAAGAGTAGATGGAATCTTTTCTTTTTCTTTTACTGAAACTGTGATGTCATTTGTAATTAGATATCTTATAGTGAGGAAACTCATTCCACCAATGCAGATGGATACCTACTTCAGAAAGTTTTCTGGGGTGAAAAGTCGTTAAGTGACTTGCCCAGAGTCACACAGAAAGTACTGATCTAATTCTATGAGACCAAGGTGAGGAAGGAGTGCATTCCAGGCTGAAAGATCAGCTAGTGCCAAGGCATGAAGAAGAGAGAAAGAGTGTCTCATGTGAGGAGTAGGGAGAAGGCAAGTTTGCTTGGATTGTACAGTGTAGGAAGGAGATGAGGGTAATTTATAATGATACTGGACATGTAGGTGGGGGTCTGGTTGTCAAGGGTATTAAAAGTCAAACAGAAGAGACTATATTTTATTCTAGATGCAATAAGAAACTATTGCAGTTTATTGATTGTCAGTGACCATGCTGAGTTCTTCACTTAAGGAAAATGACTTCATCACCTGTAGAGGATGGATTGAAATGGGGAAAGTCTTGAGGCAAGGAGACCAAGTGAAAGGTCCTGGCATTAGTCCAGGTAAGTGGTAATGAAGACCTGACCTAAGCTAACCATATGAATAGAGGTAAGGTGTTGAATGTGAGAGATATTTTAGAGAGGGAAATGTCAAGATTTTGCAAATGAATAAAATATGGGGTGAGAGAAGGAGTAAAGGATAACGCTAAGGTCATAAACCTGAGAGATGTGAATAATAGTTGCCTTTGATAGTAATAGGGAATGGGGGTGCGCGTGGGGAAGGAAGGGTTTCAGAAAAGTCTTGTTGAATTCTACTCTGGATATCTTGAGTTTGAAATGTCTCCAACTCACCCAACTCGATTGGTCTTTGGACATTTGGCACAAAGCCCAAAACAATGAATCCATATTGACAGTGTTTCTAGCTCAGTATAGAACTTCAGATAGAGAAGGGGTTTCATTCATTGATTAATGTATCCAACAAGCTTTTATCAAATGCTGACTATATATCTAACATTATGCTAATATAGCAATAAACTTTCCCCAACATATAGCATGGGGGTAACATGCTCAAAGGACAGTAGACTAGACCACTCTAGTCTCTTCTTTTGCCATCTTTTGGCAAAGATGGGAAGCAGGAAGTTGGGGCCACTCTACTCTCCTCAAAGAGAGGAAATACCAGGTTAGAACTATATCCATCTTTTCCCTTAAATATCATGTCTGGATGGAGATGTGGTTTTCAAGTTCAAATTAACCCCAAGCTAAAATTTATATCCAAGTCTTGATCCCTTTCCCACAAGATACCAGTTCCACAATGAATACACATAGCCAAAAAATAAATTAATCCAAGTCAAAAGAAAGCAAGAATAAAAGAAGTATAATCAGAGAATACAAAGTGAAAGAGCTCTCTCATTGGGAATAAGGAAACTCAGCTCAACCAAGAGACTCCCAGATCTTATCAAAGGAGAAATTTCCCTGAAGTCTCTAGTATAGCAAGCTGAGGAAAGATACACGGTAGAAACTACCAGATCCTCGGGTGCTAGATTCTTCCCAGAGACTTTCCCTTCAACAACCTGAAGTGGGATCCACATCTTCCAGTTTCTCTTTCAAAGCTGGGAACCAAAAACACCCAAAATGACTTGAAAAGACTTCAAGAAACTGGAAGTTTGAAGAGAACTCAAGATTGCCCCACCTTTTTGCTCTTACCAACTCCACCTCTAACCTAATGTTGGTTCAGGGAATTGATCTCTAACAATTGAGAGCCTCATATCAATGGGCTTTGCAAATGGGTTTACACTAGGCACTGGAAATATAAAAAACAAAGACAAAAGTCATCAAAGTCCTCAAAGATTTATTTTATTGTGGGGAAAAAAGTATTTATACACATAAATAAAATATATTTTCTAGGGAGGGGATTAACATCTTCGGAGATCAGAAATGTCTTTGAAGTGGCTCTTGAGCTGATCTTTGAAGAAAGTTAGGGATCTGGGGTGGCTAGGTGACACAGTGAGTAAAGCACCAGCCCCAGAGTCAGGAGGACCTGAATTCCGTTCTGGCCTCAGGCACTTAACACACACACACAACTAGCTGTGTAACCTTGGGCAAGTTACTTAACCCCAATTGCCCACCAAAAGGCAAAAAAAAAAAGTTAGGGATCTGTGAGATAGACCTCAGAGGTCATGTAGAACCCCTAACAATACCATGAATTCCCTTAACAGTATCCCTGAGGAGTGGTCATGTAGCCATTATTTAAAAACCTCCTCTCCCTTTCTCATTCTTTCCTAGCCCTTCCCCCAGAGTGTTTATATAGCACATTTCACATGGTGACATCTACCAAAAGTAAAGTGTTATATTACCTCATCAATTAAAGATTTATTTATTACTTATTAGATAATTAATGATTTGTTTGGGCCAAAGATGACCCATGCCTAAAAAATGGTTAACAGATATCAAACAATGGAAAATTAGGATACAATTAGAGTTAACAGACAACCAGAATGTCTCCATTTGTAAGAGTAACGAAATTTGAAGTTCTTTTTGTATTGCTAAACTGAGAGGTACTTAGCACTTGGTAATTAATCAAGTTAAACTGTTAAATTAATCAAGTTAAACTGTTAACTGTTAAAGAAAGAGAAAGTATACCTGGTGGCCAGGTGGCTCAGCGAGTAAGAGCACCAGCTCCAGTGTCAGGATGACCTGGGGATCGAAACCGGGCTCCGACACTTAGCACCACACCCAGAAATAACTGCCCGTGTAACCTTGAGCAAGTTACTTAACCCCAATTGCTCCAAAAAAAAAAAAGAGAAAGTATGAACCCTTGTTGCTGACTAACTGGAAGAAGTTGAAACAGTAAATGGCTGAAACAGGAAGTAGCTAATGGAGTGTGTGTGTGTGTGTGTGTGTGTGTGTGTGTGTGTGTGTGTGTGTAAAAGAGCACTCAGAAGAACCTGAGTTGAAATGTGATCTCACATAATTACTAGCTGTGTGACCCTGGGCTCATCACTTAGCCATGGAAGAAGGAGGAGGAGGAGGAGGAGGAGGAGGAGGAAATTTAGCCAGGGTCACACAGCTAATATATGTCTGAGGGAGGACTTGAATACAGCTCTTCTTGCCTCCAAGGCCAGGCATCTAAACAATACTACTTGCATGGTTCATCCTTGTCTTTCTATTCCCAGCATTAGCACATTACTTGGAACAAAGTATACATTTAATAGATATTTATTAGTTTATTAACTGATTGAAGCACATCTTCATATGTTGATATGATAAAAAAGATAGATATTTTTCTTAGGGTCATCTTTTCTGACAACCTGATATTTTCAGGTTATCAAACTGATTAAAGACTAGTCTTGCTAATAGGTAGCTGGATCACACAGTGGAGAGAGTGTTGGGCCTTGACTCAAGACACTTACTAGGTGTAAGCCACAGGATTTTGGCAGCATTTCATCTTTGTTTTCCTATTGTAGATCAAAACTACTGTTTTAAGTACAGTTTGCAAAAAATAAAATCTCAAGATAAAGAAAGAATGAAATAATAACCTTACATGTTCTAGCAATAGCTAATTTATTTTCTGTTGTGGAAATGGACAATAAGAGCCTTTGTACTAGCAGATAAGTCCAGGCAGACTTCAGGGCAAAAGTACACTAGTAGTAAGGCATAGGGTAGACTTTTAATAGTAATGCCTAAGTCTTCAATTTAGTGTTTAATTGGGGATACTTAATTTGTTCCTTTCCTATTTTTTTAATTGTATACCTAATTCATTAGACAGCTTTTTTTCTATTTTATTGATGTAAACACTTAGAAATACAAATTTTCCTCTAATCACTGCCTTTGCTGTATCCCATAGGTTTTACTATGTTGTCTCATCATTGTCATTCTCTTATATGCAATTATTAATTGTTTCTATGATTTGTTCTTTACCCCCTTATTCTTTAGGATTAGGTTTTTAATCACCAATAAATTTTTAATCTATGTTTCCTTGGTCCTTTCTTAAATATAATTATATTTCATTCTATTATGAAAAGGATGCTTTTAGTTATAAAAATTTAATGCACTATTATACAGTCAATTTTTGTAAACTATATAAACCACTAAAAAAAAGGTGTATTCCTTTCTATTTCCATTCAGTTCTCTCCAGATATCTATCATATCTTAAATTCTATTCCTTAACTTCTTTCTTATTTACATTTATTAGATCCATCTAGTTGTGAGAGGGGTAGATTAAAGTCCCTTACTATTATAGTACTACTATCTACCTACATCTGTAATTCATTTAGCTTTAAAAAAAATAGATGCTATAAATTTGGTACATATAGGTTCAGTATTGATATTGCTTCATTGTCTATGATACATTCTATCAAAATTTAGTTACTCTATCTCTGTTAGTTAAATCTATTTCAGCCATAACTTTGAGATCATAATTGCTACCCCTATGTTTTTTCCATCTCTCATTTTTACATGTGTTTCTTGTAAACAACATATTGTTAGATTCTGATTTTAAATCCATTTCTATTTTTTGGTTTGAATTCATCACACTCACATTCAAAGTTACAATTACTTTTTGTGAATTTCCCTCCATCTTATTTTTGTTCACTATTTCCTTATCAGACTCTTTTTTTAACCCTATCCTTTTTACCTTATATTTCCCCCTTACCCTTTTATTCCTTGTTTTAGCCCCCCCTCTAAAAGCCCCACCCTTATCTAATCTTAATCTATATACCTTTCTATAAGTCCCACCCCCATCCTATTCCCCAGTTTTCTCACCTAGCTAGGAGTGCAAAAGACTTTTAAACTTCTTAGGAGATGAGAGGAAGGTTCTAATATTACCAGTCTTCTAACCCCTCCTGCTTACTCTATAATAGTTCTTCCTTTCACACTTCATTTTCATGAGATTTCTCCTTTTAATCTTTTTCCTGTCCAATTTTGGTTTTAAGAATCACCTTATCATACAAAACTCAGCCCCAACCTGTCTTTCAAACTACCTTAGTAATGATATAAGTTTTAAGAATATAATCACAAATAATTACTAATATTACTAATATTTTCATATCGTAAGTAAACAGTTTGACCTTAATCAGTGTCTTATGATTAGTCTTTTATGGTTAATTATATTTATTCTGGATGTCTTGTATCAAATTTTCCATTGAGTGCTGGTCTTTTTATTACAAATACCTGAAATTCTTTCATGTATTTTTCAAGTATTTCATTTATGACCTTTTTTTTTCCACTTGGGATTATATTGAAGTTTTCTGGACAAGTTATTCTTGGATGCAAACCCAGGTCCTTTACTCATTAAAACATAATGCTCCAATACCTATAGTCTTTTAGTGTAGCAGCTGCTAAGTCTTGTGAAATCCTGACTGGTTTTTCTGCAGTATTTGAATGTTTGTTGTTGGTTTTGCTTATGCTGTTTTATCTTTAATCAGGGAATTTTGAAACTTGGCTATGATATTCCTGTAGGTTTTCTTTCTGAGATCTCTTTGAGGTAGTGATCAATGGATTTTTCTCCTATTTCTACATTACGTTCTTGTTTTAGAATTTCAGGACAATTTTCCTCAATAATTTCTTGTCATATTGGGTCTAGAATTTTTCCATAACTTTCAGGTAGTCCAACAATTGGGCTTGATCTCTTCTCCAGATCAGTTGTTTTTCTAATGAGATATTTCAGAATCTTTTTCATTTTTTTCTAGTTTTGTTATATCTTGGTATCTTGTAATGTCATTTTTAGTGGTGCTTCAGAATCTCCTTGCTTCCCCAGATCATTTCAGAGGATCTACTGAGCACTTTCTCAGGCTGGGAGCATAAATAACAATTGAAAAATCTAGTTAACTCCAATGTTAATTAACTAGAAAAATCTAGTTAACTCCTAGGAGCCTTTGCAGCTCCCTTAGATACAGATGGTCTTCCAGGTAAACTTCTCCCTGGGCTAGCACCTACCTGCATGCTTTCCTGGCAAGTTTATTCCTTGCTGCTGACTCATACCTGGAGTGCCTGGACCTATGGTATCCTGGCTGTTCTCCCTTAGCTCTCCCAGCCTCGTATTCAAAGGCTACTACTTTTCTCCTCTCTACTGAATTTGTTATAAAGAAGCACTTACCCTGGGAGCATGGTTTATGGTGTTTTCCTCCAGGATATAGAATTATTTATTACAATCACATTAAAAATTATTGATAAATCCTTAGAATTTACTGTAGTAGAACCTGGTCTATTAGCAACATGGAATGATTTTTTTTTCAAACTCTTCACTCTCAACTGTATATTGAGCTACCCCAATTTATAAAGACAATGAAAGCCTGGGAGGGTCTGTATAATTAATTCTTCATCACCATTGGTACATTATAGAGGGTAAACTCATCAATAGAAGATAATCTCTTTGCATAGGAAAATGTGGTTGCATGTGGATACATGCCTTTTTGAAAATTGAAGGAAAGGTAACAGTAAATGAAATGATAGGCCAGATTCTAATCTTTTTTTTTGACAAGGGGGTAGGGGAGGGGGGGGAATTAGTCAGAATTTATCCAACATCATTCTGCTAGCTGATAAAGAATTGAAGATTCCCCTGCCTTCAAGGGGCTTGTTTGGATGGCATGTAGACTGTATTGTCTAAAGCATAGGCAGAGAAATGTGTAAATCAGGCCAGGCTAGAAACAAATTGTGAGGGCTTTAAATGCCACACAAAGTAAATAAATTATAAATAGATAGGTAGATAAGGGTGTCTGTGTGTGTGTGTGTGTGTGTGTGTGTGTGCAAGAGAGAGAGAGACAGAGACAGAGAGAGAGAGAGAGAAGGTCAGAGACAGAGAGACAGAGACAGACAGAAACAGAGACTGAGACAGAGGATTTTCCAAATATGATGATGCAATGGAGAACCACTGAAGTTTCTTAAACTGAGAATTGACCTGGTTTAGGAAAATTAATTTGTCAGGCACTCAGAAGATGGATTGGAAAGAGGATAGACTGAATGTAAGAAGCCCTGTTAACTATGCCCACTTCAACTATACCAAGGTCAATCAATTAAACAAGGACACAAAAGCTAAATGGGCATCTCTTGAGCTATTTGATTCTGAAGGTAAACTTACAGTAAATGTTGAAGAAAAATGAAAACTCTTATTCTACTGTATTAGGAGATTTGTCTACCCACAGTCATATCACCAAGTCCATTTTGGGGCCGTGTCTCACTTTGTTTTTGAAGCATTACTAATTACAAATAAAAAGCAAAAGATTCTCTCTCTTTCTCTCTCTCTCTCTCTCTCACTCTCTCTCTCTCTCTCTCTCTCTCTCTCTCTCTCTCTCTCTCTCTCTCTTTCTCTCTCTCTCTCTCTCTCTCTCTCTCTCTCTCTCTCTCTCTCTCTCTCTCTCTCTCTCTCTCTCTCTCTCTCTCTCTCTCTCTCTCTCTGTCTCTCTCTCTC
>NW_027186457.1:15684805-15761557 GCF_028583685.1 Petaurus breviceps papuanus | reverse complement strand
TCTCTCTGTCTCTCTCTCTCTGTCTGTCTCTCTCTGTCTCTGTCTCTGTCTCTGTGTCTCTCTGTGTCTCTCTCCTTACACTGCCTCCCTTCTCTCTTCCCCCTCCTCAGTCTCCCTGGCAACATTACAAGTGAAAGTTCTCACATGATTTACCTATCCAGGCAGCAATTACTAGAATCAAGGTTGAAAAAATAATTCACTCAATTCTAAAGATGACTTCCTAAAAAGCTAATCTCATCAGATACCAAAATGCCATGGGAATTGCTCACAAATAAACTCCAAATGATGTTTGGGTTACTGAAAGCTATTGGGAAGGTTGCTTGCAAATATCATATATCTAGACTGGCCATGAAATGTTTACCTCTGGAACAGCAAACATTAGAGACATTCCAATATTTATGGTTTCAGTTCATGTTTAAAGTTAAAACCCAAAGTATAAAGGATTGATTACAATAATATCTTAATGGTTAATAAAAGTGTCATATACTAAATTCTTGTTTACTATACTGACATTTTTAACATTATACAGCCTACTCTTAAGGTTTTAGAATTATAGCTAGGAAACATTAGAAGCTGGGTTTACTAATCCAACTGACTTAACTCTTCTTTGTCTGCTTCTTTAACTATATACACTCAAACACACACACACACACACACACACACACACACACACACACACACACATATATATATAGTCAGACATAGTCATAGACACAGATATATAAATATACATCATATATACATGTATTTATATGTGTATATATTCATGTTTGTGTGTATACATATATGTATACATATATACATGTGTGTGTATGGGTGGAAGGAGGTAATCTCTAAAATCACCTCCTGCTCAAATATTTTATAGTCTAAGGATAAAGGTTTCATAATATTCCTTAACCACATGTTTGTCAGTTTTCTCTGCATAGGCTTGATACCATCAGGAATTTCACTTTAATTTTTCTATAGAATAAGACTTTTGCAAATTTCTCCCTGTCTTTTATGTCTAGGGGCAACATGGAATAATGGATCTAGTTCTCATCCAAAAGCCAGACTCTTACCTTGGATATTGACGAACTGTGTGACTCTAGGCGAGGTAATTTAGCCCTCTATGCTTAAGCTTCTTCATTTGCCATTTAGAAACTATAAATACCTCTTGTGCTTGACTCTCAGGGTTGTTATTAATATATTAACAACTGTTAATATTAGCAATATTAGTTAGTAATTATATGGCTTTTTTATGTTTTACAAAATGCTTTAAATCCAATTTCCAGTCCCAGAATTCTCTCCAATGTGATTCCTACCTGCCTACCAATCTGATACAGCAATACTCTAACAATGAATCTATTGCTATAGTCCACTTTACAGATGAGGAATCTGAGTCTCAGAGCATTTAAATGATGTGTTCACAGTCACACAATTTATGTCTGAGAGAGCATTGAACCAAAGTCTTAACTCCTAATTTAGCACTGACCTTTATATAATACTGGTCAACATGAACAGCAAAGAAATTTAAATCTTCTCTAATATGAGTCTCCCAACTCTGTGAGGTGTATACTATAAATATCTCCATTTTAAAGATAAGGAAACTGAGGCTCAGAGGATTAAGTGGTTTGATTATGGTAACAATAAAATGCTGGACTTATATCCAGAAAAATCTGAGTTCAAATCCTACCTCAGACACTTCATAACTGTGTGACCCTGGACAATTTATTTTACCTGCTTCTGTATCAGTTTCCTCATACTTAAAAATAGGTATAGTAATAGAACAAGTTAATAGAACTGTTGTGCAGATCAAATTAGATTAAGTACAAGTTAAATGCTTTGCAAACTTGAAGGCACCATACAAAAACTAACTTTTATTATTGAGTGCTAGAGGTAGTTATGCAATGTCAATTGGGATTATGTATGTTAAACATGAGGACAATATCAATATCAGCATTTATTCTGCAGTATTTCTATTTGCAAACTAGCCTGAAATCATATTTTCATCCTAAATATTTCTAAAATTGTGAAATTGTGCTTTTCAAATTAAAAGACACCAATTATAGAACCCAGTACAAGTAATTCATTTCACCCCATAATTTTGCAGATCCACATGCCTTAAATGTTAGGTTGTCCTATGTTTCCTGCTAATATATAGCAGATAAATTGCTCACTTTTGGGAACTTTATTTTCCTGCAGGTTATAAGGGCAGCATTTAGGTCAAGAAATGGGGTAAGTCACTTACCCACCTGGTAATACTTCCTAAGCTGGACATCTAGCTATGAGAAGAGGCAAGAGACAAGAAGGAGATAGGAAGGGGTGGCCAGGTAGCACAGAGCACCGGCCCCAGGATTAAGATGACCTGGGGATCGAATCCAAGCTCAGACACTTAGCATCCACCCAGAAACACCTGGCCATGTAATCTTGAGCAAGTTACTTAACCCCAATTGTTTAGGGGTGGCCAGGTAGCTCAGTGAGTAAGAGCACTGGCCCCAGTGTCGGGATGACTTGGGGATCGAATCCAGGCTCAGATACTTAGCATCACACCCAGAAATAACTGGCCGTGTTACCTTAAGCAAGTTACTTAACCCTGATTGCTTATAAAAAATAAAAAAGGAGATAGGAAAACAGTATCATCAGTGCCAAGACATAAGTATTTAACCCCACATATACCTAAAGGTCAAAAGAAGGATGGAGAGCAGTGAAATTCAATTTGCCAGTCTTGTATTGGCTCTCCCCATAAGTCACCATACAGCTCCACTCCATTCTTGCTTTGATAATTTCCTAAGAGTTACAATATCATTTATACAATGTTTTGGGTTTATGTATTTCAGCTTCACAGAAGGGTTTCTGTTGTTTTAATTATGGTGACCATCACCACAGAAATGCTATATTTAAAAGCTATGGAACTCTGAAAAACCTGGCTTCCAGGGAGCAGAGCCAATATGGCAGAGTAGAAGCAGGAAATTCCATGACCTCCCTCCAAAACCACCTCAAATACCTATAAAATATGACTCTAAACAACTTTTAGAGCTACAGTACCCACAAAGTGACAGAAACAAATCTCCCACTGAAGGCAGCCTGGCAGACTGACAGGAAGGGTTAATCTCAGAATGCTGGGAAAAAAAGCACAGTCCTATGAGCCCTCTGATTTTGGCCCCAGGGCAGCCCCAACCAGCGGGGGTTAGAACAGATTTCAGGAGGGTGAATCACCAGTAGCTGTGGCAATTTCCAGACTTTTCAACCCATAAACTCTAAAAAGAAAGTAAAAGGTCACTCTGGAACTCTGTTGGAAAGGAAGGGCATGATCCAGCTCCTGCCCCAAGGTAAGAGGTGGCTGGAGGCACTGTAGCTTCAACATCTGCTCTGTGGCTGCTGCCTCAGGAGTTCCTGGCTTATAGACCATAGGGGGACCAAGTGACCATTCAGAGGGTGAACCCTCTTGTTTTGACCTGCTAGCATCTGGGTCGCTTTCTTGGGTGGTGGTCCTGGAGTAAGAAATGCCAGTTTGCCAGTGTGGTATCTGTAGAGTGGTACCCTCCTCAGACCTCTGACAACATTTGTGAAAACCCCAGTGATTTGGGAAAAAGCTCTCCTCTCTGGAAGTAGAGTTCTATCATGGTAAAGAGCTCAAATGTCAAGTAATTTACTGGCAATATGAACAAGCAGAGGAAGCACAAACAGACCATTGAATCCCTTTTGGGGGACAAAAAGGATCAAAACATGGAATGGGAGGGAGACAAAAAATTTAGAACACCTGCATGAAAAGCTTCCAAGAAAAATATGAAGTGGTTACAGGACATGAAGGAGCTCAAGAAGAATTTGAAAATCAAGTAAGAGAAGTGGAGGAAAAATTGGGAAGAGAAATGAGAATGATGCAAGAAAATCATATAAAGAGAGTCAACAACTTAAATGAAGAAAATAACACCTTAAAAATAGACTAACTCAAATGGCAAAAAGAGGCCCAAAAAACCAATGAGGAGAAGAATGTTTTGAAAAGCTCAATTTGCCAGTTGGAAAAGAAATTTCAAAAACTCACTGAAGAGAATCATCCCTTCAGAATTAGATTGGAGCAAATGGAAGCTAATTACTTTATGAGGAATCAAGATAATATAAAATCAGATCCAAACATAAGAAAAAATAGAAGGCAATGTAAAATATTTCATTGTAAAAATCACTGACCTGGAAATAAGGTCCAGGAGAGATAATTTAAAAATTATTGGACTATTTGAAAACCATGATTAAAAGAAGAACCTAGAAATCATCCTTCAAGAAATTCTCAAGAAAAATTGCCCTGATATTTTAGAACCAAAGGGCAAAATAGAAATTGAAAGAATTCACTGATTACCTCCTAAAAAAGATTCCAAAAAGAAAGATCCTAGGAACATTACAGCCAAATTCCAGAGTTCCCAGATCAAGAAGAAAATCTTACAAGCAGCCAGGAAGAAAAAAATTGAGTATTATGGAAAACACAGGATCTAGCAACTTCTATATTAAGGGATCAAATTGCTTGTAATATAATATTCTAGAGGTCAAAGGAGCTGGGATTAAAACCAAGAGTCACCTACCCAGCAAAACTGAGTATATTGTTTCAGGGGAAAATATGGTCCTTCAATGAAATAGAGGACTTCTGAGCATTCTTGATGAAAAAATCAGAGTTGAATAGAAAATCTGACTTTCAAATACAAGAAGCAAGAGAAGCATGAGGAGGTAAAAGGGAAAAAACACAAGGAACTTATTAAAATTTAACTATTTATATTCCTACATGGAAAAATGATAATTGTAACTCATAAGACTGTTCTCACTCAGTATGAGGATAGTTGGAGGGAATACACACACATATATTTATATACATATACATACATATATATTTTTATGTAGGAGGGTATATGTGTGCATCAATACATATGTGAGTATATGTGATACATATGTGTACAAGTATACATAGACATGTATACATATACATGTACATAGACAGAGGGCATAGGATCAGTTGAATAGGAAGGGATGATATCTAAAAAGTAAAATTAAGTGGTGAGAGAGGAATATAAGTGGAGGAGATAGGGAGAGATAGAATATCTATCTAAAGATAGAATTATCTCATATAAAAGAAGCAAGAGAAAACTGTTACAATGGAGGGGAAGAACAGGAAGGTGAAAGGGAATGAGTCAACCTTACTCTTGTTGAATTTGGCTTAAGGAGAGAATAGAAATAAAAGGCAATGTGAAATATCTCATTTAGACAGAAGGGAGGGCATATTGGGGGGAGGGTACTTAAAAGCACACACTTTTGAAAAGGGACAGGGTTGGGGCTGCCAGGTGGTTCAGCGAGTAAGAACACCGACCCCAGTGTCAGGATGACCTGTGGGATCGAATCTGGGCTCAGATACTTAGCACCACACCCAGAAATAACTGGCCTTGTAACCTTGAGCAAATTACTTAACCCCAATTGCTTAAAAAAAAGAAAAGAAAAGGGAGAGGATCAAAGTAGAAAATAAAATAAGTGGGGGGGGGATAGGATGGAGGAAAATATAGTCATTCTTTCACAATATATCTACTATGGAAATGTTTTGCATAACTACTCATATGTAATCTATATTTAATAGCTTTTCCTCCTGGTATAGGTGGGTGATGAGGGAAGAAGGGAAAGAATCTGGAAATCAGAGTTTTAAAATCAAATATTTATATATGTGTGTGTGTATTCATTTTACATGCAACTGGGAAATAAGATACATAGGCACTGGGGTATAGAAATCCATCTTGCCCTACTAGAAAATCAGAGGGGGTATGTGGGAGGATATAAGAGAGAGCAGATAGGGGAAGGAATATTCAATAGGATTGCTATTTTGGGGTAGGGTAGGGGAAAGATGGGGAAAAATTTGAAACTCGAAATCTTGTGGAAATGAATGTTGAAAACTAAAAATAAACAAATTAAACAAACAAAAAAAGACTTGGCTTCCATATCTTTCTATGCTAAATAAAGTTGTTTTGATTTTTTTGTTTGAAAGAATCATATCTGACTTTAGGTAGCACCTAGTGCCTTCAAGAGCCCACAAGATATTCCCACACCTGGTATATGACCCCTATGATAGCTGGCATATGTACAACACAAATTCAGTGTGGCACAATAGAAATTACACTGGATTTGGGGTAAATGAAATGAATTTTTTAAAATTTCCTCTTACTTTCTGTGGGATCTTGGACAAGTCACTAAACACCTCTGAGACTCAGTTTCCTTGACGTTAAAATGAAATAGTTGAACAAGATGATATCTAAGGTCTCTTACTGTTCTAATACATGATTTTATTAATATTTATTATGTTAGTCAGTCAACAAGCATTTAACACCTGCTATGTTCACTCCAGGCACTGTGCTAAGTGATGAGGTTTTTAAAATGAGGCGAAATACAGTCCCTGCCCTCAAGGAGTTCACTATCAAATGGGGGAGACAACCAGCAAGCAGAATGTACAAAAAAATGCAAGACAAATAGGAAAAGAGGGGATGGAAAAGGCTTATCTTATCAAAGATGGGATTTTAGTTGGAGCTTGAAGGAAGTCAGAGAGGCCAGTAGGTGGAGATGAGGAGGGAGAGCATTCCAGGCATGAGGGATATCCATAGGAAATGCCCAGAGCCAAGGGAGTGATATATTCATGGAACAGAAAGGAGGCCAGTGTCAGAAAATAAAAGAGTGTGTATGTTAAGAATGTGTAAGTAGACTGGAAAGATAAAGGAGAGCTATGTTATAAAGGGTTTTGAATGTCCAGAAGATGATTTTGTATTTGATCCTGGAGACAATAGGGAGCTACTGGGGAAGGGGGGGGGGAGTGAAGGGTACCAGACATTATAGGCATGGTGCATACCTGTAATCCCTGATCCTGGGAAAGGTGGATAACTTGATTTTGGAGGTCTAAACTCTATTAAAATAATGTCAAAGTCTGGCACGAATACGGTGAGCTATCGGAAAAGAGGTCCACCCATTTACCTAAGGAGAGGTGAGCTGGCCAAAGTAACCCCCCCCAAAAAAAAGCAACTAATTTTCCATAATGGTGACTGTTGGGGTTTAACCATGAGTGGCCACTGAACTTCTAGCCTGGGATAGATAAAGAAATAAGGTCTCCAGAAATAAAGAGACAGACAAATAGATGGATGGATAGATGAATGGATAGATAGATAGATAGATAGATAGATAGATAGATAGATAGATAGATAGATAGATAGATGATAGATACATAGATAGATAGATAGATAGATAGATAGATAGATAGATAGATAGATAGATAGATAGATAGATAGATGATAGATACATAGATAGATAAGTAAATAAATAAATGAAAGAAAAAATGAACAAAAGGGGGCAGCTAGGTGGTGCAGTGAATAAAGCACTGGCCCTGGAGTCAGGAGGAACTGAGTTTATATCCAGGGTCAGACACTTAACACACACACACGCGTGTGCACGTGCACACACACACACACACAAAACCTAGTCATGTGACCTCGGGCAAGTCACTTACCTTCCCTTCTCCAAAAGAAAAAAAAGGCAAAAAAAGAAGACTATTGCTGATCTTCCCTAGTAGATTAAGTTTCCCCCCCGCCAGGGTTCCCTATATAGGGAAATCACAGACCTAAATCAATATATACCTCCTGCCCCGCCAAGAGTGTGTGTATGTGTGTGTGTGTGTGTATAAAATGCATTGTGTATAAAACACTGTGAATATTGTTGAGGGTAAAAAGTGACTTTAATTCTATTAGGTGGAAAAGATGGCTTGATGAATATATCATATTTCATGATGAAAACAATGTATAATATGTTGATGATAAAGATATAATATGTAGCAATAAGTGCATTAGAACCACAAGAAAAAGTGCTGTGGAACATCCTAGGAGAGAAGATTAGTACCAACCAAGGAGGCTCAAGGAAGACAATCCCATATCACAACTCTTCTGTGAGTTGACAGAAAACCCCAGAAGGACACTAGGTCCAAAAGAACACCATCACTGTACAAGCCAAATGGGTTTCGAGCCTCCTCCAGTACAGCAAGGCCTGTCCTCCACAATAGACATATACTTTGTCACCCTGCCTATAACCTGAAGCATTCTACATTGATAGGATTACCAGAGCTTGGCTTTCCTCCTGGAGTTGCATTTGAGACCCCAGAATCATCTCCAAATCATGCTGAGTTATCTGGTTAAAACTTGAGTGTCTTAATATTCGGCTTAAAAGTCTTTCTTCTTATTGTGTTTCCAGAAGAGATAATGAATGAATTCTTCTCTGCATAGGAGAAATATACTTTATCAACTTCTCCCCTTTCCTTCCCCTTGTCTAAACTAAGAAGTATAATTCTGATTTCCTATTATTATTCCTCATTAGTTCCTCTTTCCATACTTCTAATCAGTTCCTCAGTTTTGGACCCCTTTCTAAAGGCCTCTTATTCTTTCATGACAGGTGAAGACCCAAATCCACATTTGTGGCAAGGAAATGCTTGTGCTGTTCCATAAAATAAAATTTAAAAAAGAATCTGAGGGATACAAAGGAATGGGGGGGTGATAATAGAGAATTCAATCCTAGTTTACTGCATACATAACTTTGGGCAAATTGTTTCACTTCTTTAGGCCTTGTTTACCTCATCTGTAAGATGAGAAAGTTGGAGCAGATGACCCATAAAGTCTGCCACTTCCCCATCTAAAGTCCTTAGGAGAATAATGATGTCACCTCAAAGTTCTTTTATACCATTAATTACACCTGTCTGAAGGCAGTAGATGGCACCCTCCTCACACACAGGGCATGGCTCAGGTGAAGGCTGTGGGTTCCCTTTGCTTGGGCCCCACCACCTTAGGAATGGCTGCCCAGACCAGATCTTACTCTTCTCTCCCCTCTGACAATAAGCAATCACATGGGAGCTGATCCAGGACGGATGGTGAAGCTATAAATGGAATTTTAAGGCTTTCTTCTAAAGGAGTAAGTGTTCTAAGTGCTTCTTTTTTTGTTAACACCTCGTGCCACTCCCATGAAGAACTTCTATGGTAAAGACTTAAAAACCTGCTTGCAATTTTTTTTTTCTATTTGAATAAAATTTCTGCCACATTCCACATATTAATTTATTCTTTTGCCATTTGGATTTGTTAGAGGGGGGTAGGGGGGCAGACCTTGTACAAATCAAGAAGTTTCCAGAAAGTTGAACATACAGGCTTTAAGTCTTAGATCTTTGAAACCTTAGCCTTGGATCCATCAACCTGTTTAAAGCTGCCTATTTTTTTTCATAATCTCATTTTACAAAAATGCTGTCTAGCTTGAACAGTATTCTGCCTTCAGTTCTAACTCTGGTCTTGAAAATGATCCTGACAAAGATGTGCTTGTGACAATAATATGGTCAAAACTGGAAAAGATCTTGTCACAGAGATTGTAGTCTTTTGCCTACATTTACTAGCAAACATTTAATAAGTACTTAGTATATTCCAGACAACATGCTAAGTGGTGGGGACACAAAGAAATGTCAAAACATCTTCTCTGCCCTCAGAGAGCTCCTTTTCTAATGGAGGAAATAACATGCGATCAATTATATGTTTATATAAATATAAGATTATACAGTATATATAGATATATGCATGTGTGTATGTATGTATGCATATATGTATTATGTGTGTATATATGTAAGTGTATATGTGTGTGTATATATATATATATATATTTGCTATGTGTGTATGTCTGTATAGAAGATGGAAAACACTAGTGCCAGGGGTCAGGATAGGAGGTCTGGGAAAGGCTTTCTATAGAAGGTAGGATTTTGAGGCAGCCAGGAAAGCCAGGAGGTTTTCCAGAGACAAGGAATAAGGAAGGAGAGCATTCTAGGAATGGGTGACAACAGTGAAAAAGTCCTTCACAGCCATACCTACTCTTTTACTTTCTTTCTGTCTGTTTTTCTTTCTTTCTTTCTCTTTCTTTCTTTCTTTCTTTCTTTCTTTCTTTCTTTCTTTCTTTCTTTCTTTCTTTCTTTCTTTCTTTCTTTCTTTCTTTCTTTCTTTCTTTCTTTCTTCCTCTTTATCTCTTTTTCACGTTCTTTTTACTTTTTTTTTTTTGGCTTAGAACTCCAAAGTTGAAATGGCTCAACACCTCCGAATTCATTTTGCCTTTTTTAAGATTCCCTGGCAGAAGATCAAAGAAAAAGAGAAGAAAAGCTCAAGATAAGGCTTAAAACTAGCAGGCTCTCGCACTACAGGCATGAGAATGGCAAAGTCTGTTTGTGGTAGAAATAACTTTGACAACAACTCCTGCTGTCATGGAAACCCGGCCTCAGGTCTAGTGTGAATTTCAGGAATGAAAGGAGAAAACAGATGTTTCAGGTGCTGTAAATGGTTTTAGACTGTAAACTCTAGTGATCTTCATGATGAACTGACTTTTTAAAAAAAATCCCCATTGTTGTACACTTTTTATTTGCATTAAGTAAACAGCGTTAAGGAGGAAAAATAGATGGAGCCTTTAGAAAGTATTTGCCTCCCTCCCAGGAAAGAGAAAAGAACGGCCCTACTTCGGATAATCTATAAATCAGTCCTAAACTGAAGCTGAAACACTCTTTTAGGCTGTATTCAAGACAAATAGAAAGAGGAATTCTTTGCAGAGAGGTGGCCTTATAAACAAAACATGAGCCTGGCCAGCGCTGCCCCTGCGTAGACATCTGTCACTTGGCAGATGGCACCCAAACAACCTGGCTCTTGAGTCCACAAGGACAATGGACTGACTTTGATGACTCTTTAGCAGAATGTGTGGGGGAAAGACTTGAGGGGCTGGTCCCTTGGGACATAATTCAAGGGCAGCAATTCCTGGATCTTTTCTAAAAGGTTTCTCTCCTTTCACTTTCAGACTTCTTATACTAGACCCTTCCCCCTCACCTTAGCCTCCCCCAACAACAGTCCAAGATTTGTGATTTAGGAAGTAACACCAGCTTTACATCTGTAGACACTGCAGGTATTACCTTTGGAAATCACTTTGTTGTTCTTGTCTATTTGGTTCTCAAGGTCAGACTTTAACATTCAAAAAAAAAAAGTGAAAGGCATTTCTCTTAAATTGAAGAAGCCAGTTGATTAATCATTTATAAAAGAAACAAAGCCATTGCATTCCAAGGTCTATAAAACAGCAGGATTTATTCACTAAAGCAAGTTTCAATTAAGGAAACATAGATGGGGGGGAGGGGAAAGACAACTTAGCAAGCCAGGGATTTTCTGAATTCATTTGTAGTTATGTTAGGTGGTCCTATTATTGATAAAGTGCAATGTTTTCTTCTGGTTGAGTGTTCATCGACATTATTTCTCTGGATATACCGTTGAATTGCATTCTAATTCAATTAAGGTCAGTAGGACCTAACTATGTACCAAGCACCACACAAGTGGCTGAGGTCACAAAGATAAAAAGAGAGTTATCCTGGCCCTCAGAGTGCTTACTTTCTAATTCCAGTAAAATGAGGAGGTTAAATTTATGTATCATGTACACCAAAATAATTGGTCAATTATGTATTCATAATAAAATATAAAGTTATCTCAGGATCTCAAAGCATCTAAGCAAAATGTCCATTTTCCCTATTTGGAAAATCAAAGGTTAATTGTCCAGAGGTAGAAGGGACTTCAGAAGACAATTGTATTGATTTCCTCATGCTATAGATGAGGAAACTGAGGGATATGGAGTCTGAGTGGTTTGCCAATGGTGGAACAGGTAAGTGCCAGATAGAGGATTTGAAATTAGTTCATCTGACTTTAGACTCAGTATTCTTTCCTTCCTCTGTTACAATGGCATCCCTCATTGAAGTATCTAGTTCCCTTTAAAAATCACTTTCCTCACAACAAATCTGTGAGATAAGTAATAAAGTGGCATTTTCCTTATTTTGCATATGGGGAAACTGAGGCACATATAGACAAGAATTAAACCCAGATGTCCCCTAGCCCCACTTTTTCCACTATTTGATGTTGTTTTGTGAGCCTCTGTAACTTGCTGTGGGTCTGGGGACTTAATCTAAAGAATTTGAATTGAACACTTTTCAAACAGTTCTAAAGTGCAAAAAAGCAACTTATTCCCAAGTCATTGATCAACCTAGATATTATATTTAAAGTCAGGAAGGATATTAGAAGTCATCAACTGTAGCCCCTTCATTTTATAGCTGAGGACACTGAGGCCAAGCAGGGTTGAGAGACCATTCCATGTTCACACTGGTAATAAGTAGCAAAGGCATATTCTGTCATATAATGAACTTTCCTAATTTAGGTATAAATTTGCTAGCAACAATTACTAGCATGCAGGGTCATGTTTCTCTTAGAATATTGCTAGTCCCTTTGATTACCAAAATAACTAGGTTTCTTCTACATTTGTCCAAGTGACTCTCTGTAAGTTCAAACCTGACTAAATGACCCCCTACTCAACCAATTCTGGTGACTTCTTTTCACATCTGGAAAAAAACATACACTCTTCTGTTTATCATTTAAAATCCTACACAATCAGACCCCAACCTGTCCATCTGTAATGTGAATGTAAATTTTAAAGATCTTCCCTGCCCCTAGGCTAAAGTGCACCAGAAGCCTGGGGAGGGAGGCTTGTTTTTCAGTAGATACTTCTTGATTGGCCAGTGGGTCAATAAGGTTGTTACATTCTCTGAGCCAGGAGAAGGCTATATAAGCCCTGATGTGTAGCTTTGTTTTGGGACTCACTTTGAGAAGTGTTCTGTGATTTGATCTGAATTCTGGGAAGCCGTTGTTGAGAGTCCCCCGGCTTTGAAAAACCCAGAATGTGGAAACCCAGATGTTGACTGGGTATGGATGTAATGGTTGGACAGTTTGGAAATCTGTCTACTTGATGTTTCTGTCTTGATAATTATGCCTGTATACTTTGAGGTTCAGGGTGCTGACCTTTTCTCCTGAACAAGGTAAATGATATATGTCTGACTGATTAAAGTAAGCTTGTTAACCCATTTTGAGTTGCTTTCCTTTAACAAAGCAGATCCAAGAACCTGTGGTAGCTGCAAACCCTGAGGACGCTTGGGGTGCTTGCTGCTACACCATCCTTATTGGACATGACTCCTCTTCCTACACTCTGCAATCTAATCAAATTGACCTGCTCTCTGCCCCTCATTCACATACTCTACCTCCCATCTATGGCCTTTGTATGGCCATCCCCATATCTGGAATGTACTCTCTCCTTTCTTCTACCTCATAGAGTCCTTCTCTTTTAAAACATAGTTCGGGTACCATCTTTTGCCTGAAACCTTTCCTAATTCCCCAACTGCTAGTGCCCTTCCTCTCAAACTATCTTCTATTGAATTATTTTGTTTTTATTACCTCATATTTATGTATTAAGTAAACATAGTTAAAGAGGAAATATAGATCAGGCCTTTAAAATGTACTTGCCTCCCTCCCAGGAAAGAGAAAAGAATGGCCCTACTTCGGATAGTCTATAAATCAGTCCTAACCTGAAGTTGAAACACTATTTCAGGCTGTATTCAAGACAGATGTATGGAAACTGCCCCTTTTTTAAGTCGTTTCTGTCTCATTCCTTAGAATGTAAACTCCTTTCAGTAAGGATTGTTCTATCCTTTGTATTTTTATCCCTTTCCCCTAGAACAGTGCCTGACATATAGTAGATGGTATTTAATAAATATTTGATTGATTGATCTTTAAGGCTAAATCAGGTCAAAAAGAAGCATTCCTCAATGATTAACTGTTAAATGTTATTGTCAAATGCTTTGTTTAGCTTTTAAAGGCCCAGCACAAAGTGACCCTCAAGCTCAAATAGAGAGGTTAATCATAAAGGTGCCCCAAGTCTTGATGAGCCTTGAGTCAGGGAAAAAGCCAAATGTGCCTTATTCAAATAAGTATTTCCACATTTCACTTTTCTTCATCTGAGGAAACCAGTAAATTTTGTTGGGGCTTTAAAGGGGGCTATGTAAAAGCAATGCTTATAATATGCTGAAACTATAATGATTTTAGAGTCAGAGAATCAAAATGTGAACCCTGACTCTGTGTGACCTAGGTTGTCTCTGTGTGACTTGCTGAGCCTAAGTTTCCTAATCTGCAAAATGAGGGAGGTAGCTTAGATGGGGAAATATTGTATTGCTGTGTTTCTAATCATTGTATTTCTTTAAATTCCTTTGCTTTGGACATGTTCTCTGGCAGACCAGTAAAAACAAATTGATAGAGATTCATGAAACAATTTTGAGGAGACAGAACCACAAAGTGTTTTGAACCAAGAGTAATATTGTCTGGGGAACACATGTACAAATTAGGAATATCCATATATCCATATATATATATATATATACATACATACATATATACGCATATATATATATATATACAGTCTAGCCAAAGCGTAGAGAATTTGCCTCCAATACTTGTCATTTTCCATAAGTACTAGATGTTCAATGATTGGCTATTCACTTAATATTGATTCAATTTTTAAAAAACAATTTATGCTTTTCAAAATCAACATATGGTTCAGTGAATAGAGACCTAAGCCTGGAGTCAAGAAAGTCTGAATTCGAATCATGCTTCAGACTGTTACGACCTGTGTGACCGTGGCTAAGTCACTTCACCTCTATCTGTCCTCAATGTCTTCAACTGTAAAATGGTGATTATAACAGCACTTACCTCCAAGGCTTGTTGGAAGGATTAAATAGATATATGTAAAGTGCTTAGCATAGTGCCTCTCACATAGTACGTGTTAAAAGTAAATGCCTGTTTCCTCCTTTCCTTCTATTAATGGACTGCAGAATTATAGGTTTGGGTTTCTTTTTCTTCTGGAGGGAATTTATGTAACACCTGGGAACTGCTAGATGTCTCTATTAGATTGAGTGAAACAGGGTTTTTGCATTTCTGTCTTATTACATGATTAGCTCTGAGCGGAGCATAGTTTTATATTAAAAATAAGGCAATTCATTTTAGTGTGTTTTAGTAATGATGAATTAAAAAAAAAATTCCCATCATCTCATTAGAATAATTCCTTAGATGTGAGGGTCTAAAGTAACCCAGAAATATATCCATCTCCACCCATTATAAAAACTGATCCTAAGAAAAATAAATATCTAGGTTACTAACCTGTATTTCAAAGAATATAAGATTTGCCTTTATAAAAAATTATATCCCTTTCTCCCTTAGAAAGAAATATATTATTTTTGTTGTTCAATTGTGTCAGTACTGTCTAACTTTTCTTGACCCCATTTGGGGTTTTTTTTGGTGAATATACTGCCATGGTTTGCCATTTCCTTCTCCAGCACATTTTACAGATGAAGAAAAGGAGGAAAACAAGGTTGAATGACTTTCCTACAGTCACACAGCTTAGTCAGTGTCTAAGGCCAGATGTGAACTCAGGAAAATGATTCCTCTTGAATCCAGGTCCAACACTCTATCCACTGTGTCATCTAGCTGCCCAAAGATATAATATGGCTATATACTAAGGACAAATACTTTTTTTAATGCTTTATTAACTTTTGATTTACATCATTCATTTCCACCAGATTTCGAGTTACAAATTTTCCCCCATTTTTCCCCTACCCACCGCCCCAAAATAGCAGTCCCACAGGATATCCCCTCTGCCAATCTGCTCTCTCCTATATTTTCTCCCATACCCTTTTTGACTTTCCCAGTGGATATCTATGCCCCAGTGCATGTATATCTTATTTCCCAATTACATGTAAAATAGAATTAATAATAGCATATATATGTATGTATGTATGTATGTATTTGAGTATTTGATTTTAAAACTTTGAATTTCAGATTCATTCCCTTCCTCCCTTGTCACCCACCCTTACTGGGAAGATACGCAGTTCAGTATAGGATGTACATGTGTGGCTAATGCAAAACAACAACATAGTAGATATATTGTAAAAGACTGACTATATTTCCCTCCCTCCTATCCCACCTCCCACTTGTTCTATTCTCTACTTTGATTCCGTCCCTTTTCAAAAGTGGGTGCTTCCAACTTCCCTCTGGCCTAGGCTGCCTGCCCTCCCTTCCATCATCCCCCCTCTCATCCCCTTCCCCCCTACTCTCCTTTAGGGTGAGATACCCTATTTAGTGTGTATTTCATTCACTCCTCACTCCAAATTCAATGGGAATAAGGTTGACCCCTTCCCTTTTGCCTTCCTATTCTTCCCCTCCATTGTAACCAATTTCCCTTGACTGTTCTATATGAGATACTTTACCCCATTCCATCTCTCCCCATCTCCTCTCATTATATTCCTCTCTCACCTATTAATTTCATCTTTTAAGTATCATCTCTTCCTGTTAAATTGGTTCTGTGCCCTCTATCTAGGTATACCTGTAAACATATATATACAAATTCACATATGCATTCAAATGCCCATATACCCTCATATATAGACATATATATTTCTATTCCCTTCAACTATGGAGAAAACTTTCATAAGTTACAATTATTGTTTTTCCATGTAGGAATGTTAATAGTTCAACTTTTATAAGTTCCTTAGGATATCTTTTCCCTGTTTACCTTCTCATGCTTCTCTTGCTTCTTGAATCTGAATATCATATTTTCTATTCAACTCCAGTTTTCTTCAGCAAGAATGCTTGAAAGTCCTCTATTCCACTGGATGACCATATTTTCCCCTGAAACATGATACTCAGTTTTGCTGGGTAGGTGACTCTTGGTTTTAATCCCAGCTCCTTTGACCTCCAGAGTATCATATTCCAACCCTATCAATCCCTCACTGTAGAAGCTGCCAGATCCTGGGTTATCCTGATTGTGTTTCCACAATATTCAAATTGTTTCTTCCTGGATGCTTGTAATATGCTCTCTTTAATCTGGTAATTCTGGAACCTGGCTATAATATTCCTAGGAGTTTTCTTTTTGGGATCTTTTTTTAGGAGGTGATCGGTGGACTCTTTCAACCTCTATTTTGCCCTCTGGTTCTAAAACATCAGGGCAGTTTTCTTTGAGAACTTCCTGGAGGATGATTTCTAGGTTCTTACTTTGATCATGGCTTTCAGGTAGTCCAATAATTTTTAAATGATCTCTCCTGGATCTATTTTCCAGGTCAGTGGTTTTTCCCATGAGATATTTAACATTGCCTTCTATTCTTTCATTTGCTTGGATCTGTTTTACAGCATCTTGATTTCTCACAAAGTCATTAGCTTCCATTTGCTCCAATCTAATTCTGAAGTAATGATTCTCCTCAGTGAGCTTTTGAGATTCTTTTTCCATCTGGCAAATTTGGCTTTTTAAGGCATTCTTCTCCTCATTGCCTTTTTGAACCTCTTTTGCCATTTGAGTTAGTCTATTTTTTAAAGTTTGATTTTCCTCAGTCAGGCTGTTGACTCTCATTGCATAATTTTGCTTTGTTCTCATTTCTCTTCCCAATTTTTCCTCCACTTCTCTTATCTGCTTCTTAAGGTCCTCTATGACCTGTAACCAGCTCATATTTTCCTTTGAAGCTTTTGGTGCAGGAGTTCTGACTTCACTGTCTTCCTCCTCTTCCATGCTTTGATCCTTTTTGTCCCCAAAATAGGAGTCTAATGTTGGAATCTTCTGTCTGCTTTTTTTCCTTTGCCTGGTCTTGTCACCCCTTAGTCACTTGACCCCTGGGCTTTTTTCCACAATAGGATTCTGCCACCAGACAGGGGAGCTTTCATCCCAAACGCTGGGGTTTTCTCAGCTGCCAGAGGTATTAGATGGGTACCCTCTCTGAGGTTTCCATATGCTCTGGCAAGCTGGACACACACCCCAGGACCTCCACCCTAGACTGCAATCCAGATCCAAGCAGGTTAAAGCAAGAGTGATTACCCCTCAGACTGGTGCTTGGTCCCCCTACACTCTGCAGGCCAGGAGTTGAAGCTGCCATGTGGTGCTGGCTGGCTGTGAGGGTATCTCAGTGGTTTCTTGCCCAGGGTGCAAAAGCCACACACTCCCATTTACTGGTTCCCAAAATCCAGATTGCACTGACCTCTCACTTTGTCCTTCGCATCTATGTGTTGATAAATCTGGAAATGGCCACCGCTGCTGCTGATCTGGAGTCCCTCTGGCTGAGGGCTGTTCAGGCCCACCCTGGGGCTAAAGCCTTGCCATGGGGCTCAGCTCTCAGAGCTCTTCCTGCCAGCCTGCCAGGCTGTCCTCAGGGGGAGGTTAGCTTCTGTTTGTCATTTTGTGGGTTCTGCAGCTCCAAAGTTTGTTTAGAATCCCCTTTTACATGGATTGGGGAAGGTGGAAGCCGGAGAATTGGGGAGGTCCTGCTTCTACTCTGCCATCTTGACTCCACCCCCCAACAAATACTTTTTAATGAAAAAAATTATATCAGCCTTCTTTTTGGAAAATGTCCAAATAAAACATGAAATCTATTTGGACCATTATAGCGATCCATCTGGAACATTACTTGTTTTTTCGTTTTGTTTTCTTTTTGAGTGCGGGCAGTTTCCAATTCTTCACTAATTATTGCACAAAAGAGAATAGTACAGGAGGGATTTGTACAAAATAGATACTCTGCCAAAGATATATCTCTGTTCTAAACATAGTGTTTACTTTTTTAAATGCACAATGTACAGTGTAAAGGAGACTCATAGCATTAATTTTTTTCTCCCTGCATTTAAATCTCATTTTTTCCAATGTAGAAAATATGATTTAGTGATCTGGGAGTCAGGAAACTTAATTACCATTTCCAGCTCTACCCCACTAACTGTGTGGCCTCCAACAAGTCTGGTAATCCCTCTGGGTTTCAGGTTTTCTCATCTATATAATAAGAAGGTTGAATGAGGTGATATATGAAATTACTTCTAATTTTGAAATTCTATGGTTCTATGAAAAAAAAAATAGAAAAAATAATCTCCTGGAGAAATGTGCGAAGAAAAATAACATGAAGGTTTTTTTTTTTTTCTAATGTAACTTCTTTCCACCCACCCCCCATAATAGTCACTGGGGTCTGACTGTTGTATTAAAGTTAAGTACTTTGCTCCAGTAATGGTTGAATGGTTCAATGACTGAACTACAATCATGGTTCCTGTGTTTCTAAAGCCCCTGCCCCTAGGGCATGCTGTCTTAGAAAATATACACCATTTTGAAAATCCTGATGATTTCTGCTTCAAGTGACCTGAGACAAGAATCTGACTGAATTAGTGTCAACTTTTTAAATTAAATGATATTAAAAAAAAAACACAGCTATAACCTCTGACTCCCAAAACAAACTGTTAGTTAAACCAACCAGGTGAAATTAAGTTCTTCTAAAATTTTGTTTCAAAAATTACAGTTTTGTTTTAGCATTGGTGTTCCAGCTGAACAATTTTACTATTTGTCTTAAATGTGTATCCTGGAATGTTGAGCCAATATTTAGGAAGCCTTTGTATCAGCCTCAGTTTCAAAATCTGTAAAAAAGCAATTATTCTACAAGGTTGTTGTGAGGATAAAATCTTTTTAAAAAACTTATTTGAAGATTTTAAATCCCTATACCAAATACAGTTCTTTAGGTGAGAAAAATAACTTTTTTATGTACATTGACTTTTGGTCACAGTACTAGACATAATACCCAAGTGAGTAAATGCTGGAAAGAAGGGTCCAAATGTCCATATAATAAGATATTCTTAATATCTCTTTTTGACTAAATAAGAATGCTAGAAAAAGAATGGATGCCAAATGCCTGGGGAATGGATAAACAAAATGTGAAATATGAATGCACTGGACTATTAATTTCCTGGCTCTGATTCTGACTTTGCCATTAAGAAACATTTGCAGTTTTGCCCTAGAACTTCTTTCCCTCAGTATCTGTGACCTCAACTGGTCACGGGCTCAGCCAGCACACCTCAAATCCCCAATGGAATTCCTTAATTTCAACACCACAGTCAAGAGTAGGTTCTTTCCCCTTCTTTCCCCTTCCACTAGAAAGTAAATTTCTGGAGGGCAGAAACCATATGTTTCTTTTGTTAACTTGTGTTTATATCTAAAGCACTTAGCATAGTCTATGACAAATAGAAAGCCCTTAATAGATACTTCTTGCCTCATCTTGCCCTGCCTTATATCATAAGAAATTACAGAACAAAGAACTCATCAAAATTTGGGAAGATACTGATACAGAATGAAGTAAGAAGAATTATGGTGACCATGATAATAAGGCAAAGGAAAACAGCATGGAAGAACATCACAAGTTAGAACAATTTGTGTGTGTATGTGTGTGTGTTTTATGAATCAGTCTCTTAGCTCTCCTCCCTGCCTGCTATTTCCTTCCTTTAGTCAATCAGTTAATTAGCATTCATAAAACATCTACTATGAGGGGCAGCTAGGTGGCACAATGAATAGAGCAACAGCTCTGGAATCAGGAGGAGCTGAGTTCAAATCCAGTCTCAGACATTTAATACTTACTAGTTATATGACCTTGGTGAAGTTACCTAACCCCAATTTCCCTGCTTTCCCCCCTCCAAAAAAAAAATACAAACACATCTACTATGTCCCAAGTACTGTGAATAGAAAAGCAAACAAACAAGCAAAAAAGATAAATAATTCCTACTTGGAAGGAGCTTACATGCTTCCCCTTGATCACATTTATTAACCAAATGCCTCTATTTTCATAGTAATCAGTTTTATGAGACTAAAATAAAGGGTAATGAATAAAACACATAAAATATATGCGTATATACATATATATGTACATACACACATATAGATTTAGATAGAAATATCTATCTCCATCTCTATTTCTGAAAGCACTTTCCATTTTGCCCCTAGATATATCACCTCCTAATGTCCAAATTCCCTCCAGGTTTGAGTCTGTCTTTATCTCTGTATCCTTCCCTTTGGCTCTTTCCTTTCCTCTCTTTTACCTCCCAGGAAAAACCTAGGACAGGAGGAAGGGGCTAATCCATTAATTGATCCTATTTTAGGCATCGTGCCTCCCAATGAAATAAAAGCAGCATAGAAGGTCATGAGTAGTTTAGAATGACAGATAGAATCTTTGCTAATGTCCACAGTCTTAGGTACATAAGCAAACAATACAGCACAACATTGGCTCTTGAATCATGTGGATGTCACTCCTTAGAACTAAAATTTCACTGAGCTTTGGTCTGCCCCGAATTCTCTAACCCAGAAACAGGGCTGAGCTCACATGCTCCCAGAGACTATCACCCATGTGGCCTCCCATCTATTGCACATCTGATGACAATAGACATAAAGGGACATATAGGTGTAAATCTGACTGCTTTTGTGTCTCTCAAGGTCACTATTTTCACCTTTCAAAACTCTCTTACTCTATCATGTCTAATATCAATACATTCTTCTTCCTGTACTCCTCAGCTTGAGATCACAAAAAGGTGAATGAAGTCATCCTGAAATATTAATGTACTTGGAAAGCAGCTTAGGAAGTCCTGACCATGTGGTCATTAAGGTAGAAAGAAGCAATAGGAGGTGGGGCCAAAATGATGAGTGAAGGCAGAAACTCACAAGAGATCTCCCCCAAATCCTTCAAATACCTGTAAAAATGGCTAAGCAAATTCCAGAGCAGCAGAACCCACAAAATACAGAGCGAAACAAATTTCCAGCCCAAGACAACCTGGAAGGTCTTAAGGAAAGGTAGGGGCAGCAGGAGAGTAGCACAGGCCAGTGCCAACACAGACCAGGTCCCAGTAAACCCAGAACAGCCCTCAGGGGACTGAATCTTTGGGAGCTGTGGTGGTTCCCAGACTTATCAACCTACAAATATCAAAGACAACTTGGAAAGTCCATAGGAAAGGGTTTATGGACCTGGGTGAAGGAGGGGCGCAGTGTAGCCCTGGCTCCAGCGAACCAGGAGCTGGACTTGGAAATGACTGAATAAGCAGTGGTGGCAGCAGAAACAGAGGCAACTGCTGGTTCCAGAACTCTTAGCCCGCAGATGGTAAGAGGATTGAACAACTGGTCAGAAGGGGATTTCAGTACTCTTTTTACTGGCAGTGAGGCAGAACTCTGTTGCTTTGCCCATTCTTGGATCTGAATTGATGTCCTCCATGGCAGACCTGGGGGGAGGAGGAGCCCTGGCATAGTGGAGTTTGTGGCAACAGTGGAGAAGGTACTGCCCTCACAGTTCCAGGGAAGAAAAGGGTGCTTGTGATCACTCATAAACCAGAGCACAGGCCAGAAGAGGAGGAAACACCTCTCCTTAGATCATGCCACCGTGGAAGGACTGAAAACCCACAGGTCCCTAGAAGTGGGGAAAGGACTGAACTAGGAGTGAGAGGGGTGCGGTTCTAGTTCTGCTCTCCCATTTCTTGGCTGAGTGGCCTTGTTCAAGTCACTTGATCATTACAAGTCTCAGTTTCCTTACTTGACTTTTCCTCCTATGTGTTTTGTCAATGAAATCAATTTATGGTAAAAACAAACAAAAAAGCACCTCTGAAAATAACAGACTAATGAAAGGAATTATTGGTATTATTGGGCAGCTAGGTGTTGCACTAGATAAAAAGCCAGGCTGGAAGGCCGGAAGTACTCATATTGCTGAGTTCAAATCTGGCCTCAAACATATACTAGGTCTGTCACCCTGGGCACACAAATTCTGTTTGCCTCAGTTTCCTCATCTATAAAATGAGCTAGAGAAGGAAATGGCACAACACTCCACTATCTTTGCCAAGAAAACCCCAAATGGGGTCATAAAGAGTCAGACATGACTGAAACAATTAAAAAAACAATTGGCATTATTAAGAATCTTTATGGGACCATTTTCAATAACCAAAAAAAAATCAAACAGCTAATAATGCTTGAACCAATTTCCTGGAGAATGTTTTTTTAATTATGTAAAAAGAATAATATATCCTTATTTTGAAAACACACAAAAAAGGCTTCACAGTGTCCTTTCAAATTTTACACATTATGGAGTTAATAATTACCCTGTTTCTACCACAATATGGGTAGAAAAAAAATCACTAAAAATGATCACATGCTCAAAGAGTAAGGGAGATACCTGCTTGTTTATGTAAAAATTGATACTTTAAAAGAGAAAGGGGACACAGATGTTGGAAACAGAATGATTCCATGGGGCATAAGGAGAAACATGCCAAAAAGCTATTCAATTTTCATGTTTAAATCATTGCATTTAAAATTACAGCCTATTGCTTCAGATCTACATTCCTTGTTTTCAGGGTTATACATACCTAATTTCAGCCAATATAATTGTTGTGCTCTACGATCAACATTTCCATGGCAAGGCAGTGTTGCCCAATGATACAGAGGACTGCACTGAGTCATGAGGGATCATGCATGGAAGTCTAAGACAATCTCTCATATCAACTGGGATGTTCTGAGTTTCAAACAAACTCTGGATTGTAAACAAGATTGATCAGGAAAATAAAGACCTATTGCATAAGGTCCACATAAAACATCAAAGAAGAGAATAACCTTGGACTGCCAATAACAATCCAATAAAAGTATCCTGGAGCCTCACAGGACTTCAACTTCCCTGTTCTCACAAAGGACACAGATTCATTCACAAGGATTACACAGTCTGACTAGGTAGGGTGCATCAGCCCTGAAAGCCAGGTGAAGCAAGTTTAAAGATTTTCCAAAACCACATGTAGCCCTTGAGGTTTAGCTCTGGTACACAGCCTCAGCCTGTGTTTTCCATTTACAATCTCCAAACAATTCCCACTATTTCCCAATGACACTTTTTCTCCAGGCATCACACTCATATCTCACTTACACACTTTGGCTTCCCTAATACTTTCTCCCCAAAATGTCCTACTGAGTCATTCCCAGCTCAAATCTCTCTTTCTACATATAGCTTTCTATGTCTACCTCCATACCACCACTGATCTCTCCCTCTTCTGAATTCCTGTTTGTACATATACCCAGCACCATTCCACTTAGGTCATGATAGTTCCCAGTTTTCCTTCCTATGGAAATTGTAAACACCTAAGGGGCAATTAGGTTAAATGATATGCATGCACTCACATAGATAGTAAGTGGTTCAGTCTGAAATAATACCTAAGAACTCTAATTCCTTGTCCAGTCTTTCTTTTGTTTTTAATATTATACCATGTAGGCCCTAGTATTTAATATAATCATGACCTTATTCTGTTGCTTTCTTGTTCTGTAATAAGAAGACCTGTCATAGTACCTTGGTCTTAGTAAGTAAATGCATGTAGTTTTTAATTAAATGAAACACTAGAATCTCAACAAATATTTGATTGATCAACTAAAATGCATTTCAATTTAGTGAGTATTTGTTAAGCAACAATGAAGTGCTTACTATGGTCAAGGTACTAGGTGAGGTTTGGGGAATTCACGAACAAAAGAAAAACCTACCACTCCCTGAGATTTCTGCTTTAGTTAATTTAAATCATTCCAGGTGGTTCCTATATGGACAAATCAGTTTTACTTTTGAATGAGTTGATTAGAATCCCAGAATCGCAGGGCCAGAAAGGAACTTCGGTTGAGTCAGGAGCAAAAGCCAATTTTAAGACAAGTAATGAAAAAAGTCATAATTTGATTGACTTTAGCAGTGGGGAGAGGGAAGAGGATGGTGCATGACTCTTTTTTTCTCCATCCTTCCTTTTATCCTATCAGATATCAAATCTTGCATATTAGGTCTCCACATCTCCAAATTCCATCTTTTTCTCTCTATTCATGCAGCCCCCACCCCAACTCAGGTCCACTCAATTCTTGTCTGAATTATTGTAATGAGCTGCTATTTGGTCTCCTTCCAGTGCCTGCCCCTCTTTAAGCCAGCTTCTAAAAAGCTGCCACATTGATGTTCCTTATACATAGGTCTGACTGTGTACTTTACATTCCAAAGAGTCTTCATTGGTTCCTTATGTCTCTGGGAGAAAATAAGAATTGTAAAACCTATTGAAGTCTGGTACCAATTAGTTAATCAATGACCATTTATTAAGTATCTACACTTGCAAGTCAAGACATTAGCCCAATGATGTCATTGGCCCTTTTCAAGAATGAAGGAGGAGCAAGAATAACCATGTGTCAGGCACTGGGCTAAGTACTAGGGGTACACCAATGTAACTTTTCTGGTCTTAATCTGCTTGATCCATGCAACTTCAGTCAGATAAGTACTCATCCTACATAGTATTATTTTATCTGCCTCCTTGCTTTACCTGGGAAGTCCTCTATGCCTGGATTGTACTTATTCTTCCCTTCTGAATCCTAGAATTCCTAGATTCCTTCAAAGCTCAGCTCAAGGACCAACTCCTATAAGTGGCCATCCCGAAATCTCTGCTGGTTACTCCTACACCCTATACATCTCCCCCCTAAAAAAACACATTACTTGGTGTTTACTTTGAATATATCTTGCATTTATTTATATGGGTACAGGTTGTTTCCTCCAATAGAATATTACCAAGGGCAAGACCCTTTCATTTTGTCATTATATCCTCAGTACCAAATGTACTTCCTGGCACATAGTAGGCCTTTCATAAAAAATTCACAGTCAAGGTTCACCCACAACAGACCTTCCAAATTGTTCACCATCCTTTCCAATCAATCCATCCCCTGCTTTTTCCTTAGTAAAACTTCTCTTATGTTCTTTGGCCTGCTTGGAAAAAAAAGGATAATTAAAGTACTGTTTTTTTCTCTTATTTATTCTAAGGAAATGAAAATTGTTCCTTTTATCCAAAAAATCTGGCTGAATAGCCACAAATGCTACCTAATTTGCATGCCTTTTCTGTATGTGATTTTTTTTTCTTCCTGTTATGTTAAATGCAGTACAACATGTCTCTTTTATTATCTCACTGCAGAAAGAATCTGGTACTAAGCTAAGAGGGACAGTAAACATTGCTGAGAATAAAATGGAGAGTTTCTTTCCGTTCATAATTTCAATCCCTAGACCAAAATAACATAGAACATAATGTAACATAACACAACACAACATAACATAACAAGTTATATAATGTTATGTTAATAACATTTACATTAGCTTGTAACATAAGAGTTTGTTAAGTAATGTACTGTGTGAACAGAGATTCCAATTTACAACTTCTTCATAAATACTTAAGGTATAAAAATTGTGCCATTGACTCTTAAGCTGGTATTGCGAATGTTGAAAAAAATTACAAGCATAATTCTCCTTTGATGTTTGTTCTCAACAGGGAAGAGCTCTGCTCTTCCAAATTAGCAATTCTTTTTTCCAGTCAAAAAACCTGCTGGGTGAATGCCCTGGTGAGTTCAAGAAATCCATGGAGTGTTTGATAGATTTAAATGATGGGACTAGATATATTTCTTTTTATCTTAATATTTTATGAGAATTTCCTCAAGCTCAAAATCCAATTTAAAAAGACAACGATCGCCAGAATCCCACCATATTCCAGTCTTCTGGTATGGAACATGTATGTATTTGCCATCTATTTTAGTAAAGAAGAGAGATTAGGGCTTCATTAACCAATTGGTAAAAATTTAATTGCTGTGGAATATAATGCAATCAGTTTCATAGGGTTTGAGGAACAGCTGCTAATAATAAATATACAGATGTGCAATATCATGTCCATGATTAGATTGAGATGTAAGAGAAAGAAGCTGGTCATGATTTTTTTTATAAATGGACTTTAAGCCTTGGGTTCTAATCTTTTTCTTTTTTTTTTCCTTTTTGGAGGGGGGAAGGCAGGGAAATTGGGGTTAAGTGACTTGCCCAAAATCACATGGCTAGTAAGTGTTAAGTGTCTGAGGTCACATTTGAACTCAGGTCCTCCTGACTCCAAGGCCAGTGCTCTATTCACTGCACCACCTCGCCACCTTGGGTTCAAATCTTTCTTAAATTTATAGAGACAGACAAGCTAGCTAACCATTCAAACCTCAATTTCATCATCTGAGGACACTGCAATGATTCAGAATGACTGACCTTGACCAAATAAACAGGCATTATTCTGCTTGATTGACCCAAGGAGCTAAGGCTAAAAAACTCATGTACCTTGACATAGTTTGGTGAATTATGGCTAGCTTGACATTGTCTCCTGTTTACTTTAGGGCATACAAATTTGCAGCTGAGAGCCATTAGCCTTGTGGAAGCAACAAGGATATTTCAACTGCCAAAACTGCCATGATGATCAAACAAATGTCCATAAAGGGTGGTGTTGGTAGGGCCATGGGGCTGGAAGAGGGTACCATACCTAAATACTACAGATTCTTATTTAGCATCTTTCTATTTTAGGGCTAAGGAAACCTTCTCTTCTTAACTATAGAATAGCCTAAGAGGGTCTCATTCTATTCCAAACTAAATCTAAATTCAGAGGGGACCAGCCTGAGTCTGGCACAACCATTAAAATTTTGAATTTCAGAGGGCCTTCTAGTGATTGCTCTATAAGGCCATGTAGTTTTCTTGAAGTTAGGAGAAGAGCAAGAAGACCAAAAAACCCCAAAAAACTACTAACCTTTACTATGAAGAAAAAAAGTTTGTCATAAACAATACAATATAAATACTGGAGTACTAAAGGGGAAAAAAATTTACTGATGAAATTTACTTTTGCAATCAAGTCTATTTTAATGTCTTAATGATAATACTATTTTAAGATTTAATATTCTGATATAATTTACTCTTGTTATATATATTTAAATATAACAAGGATTTTCTTCAATTGAGAGAACTTATCGCCACTTCTACAAGCAGTTCCCAGAAATGTTTGTGTTCTACTTTGTTTTCCAGATTCTATACAACAATGCTGGAAAAAATATGCAAATGCTTCATTCTTTTTTTAATCTACAGATACCTAATTCTGCATTTCTGTAGATAATCAAACTCTCTGAATCCCTAGGGAACAACACATTTCCAGAATTAGATTTATTCTCTTTGAAAGACTCAAAGTATAACCCCAAGCAATTGTCAAAAGAAGTTCAGGTGAACCTTTAAGATCTGGACTTTTTATCAAACCTTAAAACATCCACTAATGGGGCACAGCCAAGATGACTGAGTAAAGACAGGGAATTACTTGAGCTCTCCATCAAATTCCTCCAAATACCAAAAAAAAAGGCTCTAAATAGTTCTAGAGCACCAGAACCCACAAAAAGACAGAGTGAAACAAATTTCTAGCCCAAGACAACCTGGAAGTTCATCAGGAAAGGTCTCTTGCACCAGTCTGAGAAAGTAGCACAGTCCAGCTCAAGCCATGCCAGTATAAAGCAGGCCTCAGCAAACCCAAAGCAAGCCTCAGAAGACTGAATCATTGGCAGCTGCAGTGGTCTGCAGACTTCTCAACCCACAAACACCAAAGACAACTTAGAAACTCAGTAGGAAAGGATTGTTGGACCTGTGTAAGAAAGGAGTACAGTCCAACTCTGGCCACAGGAAACCAGGAGCAGGCCATGGGAATGATTGAATAAGCAGTGGGGCCAGCAGTAGTGACAGCAGCAGCTACTTTCAGAGCCCTCAATCCACAGGCAGGAAGGGGATCAAAGAATTGATCAGAAGGAGGTTACAAGGGTCTCTTTACTGGCAGTGAGGCAGGATTCTGTTGCTTTGCCCATACTTAGATCTGAACTGATGTCCTGGGTGGCAGTCCTGGGGTGAGGAGGACCACTGGCATAGCAGAACTTGTGACAGAAAAAAGTGCTTGTGGTCACTCAAAGGCTAGAACACAGGCCAGAAGAGGAGTAAACACCTCTCTTTAGATCATATCACCTTGGAAGAACTGAAAACTTACAGGTCAACTGTACAAAACATCTGACTCTTGGGACAACATACCCACCACAATGCAAACAAAGCCTTTCCTTAACAAAGAGTCAAAAAGTCTAATAATTGACTAGGAAAAATGACCAAACAATGGGAAAAAAATTAACTATATAATGTTACTTTAGAAACAAGGAAGATCAAAACATACACACAGAAAAAAAAAGACAACATAGTCAAAGCTTCTACATCCAAAACCTCCAAGAAAAAAATATGAATTGGTCTCAGGCCAAGGAAGAACTCAAAAGGTATTTTGAAAATTAAGTAAGAGAGGTAGAGGGAAAATCAGGAAGAGAAATGAGTGATGCAAGGAAATCATGAGAAAATAGTCAACACCTTTGTAAAGGAGACTCAATAAAATACTGAAGAAAATATCTTAAAAATTAAGTAGGCCAAATGACAAAAGAGGTCCAAAAAGCTTATAATGAGAAGAATTCCTTAAAAAATAGAATTAGTCAAATAGAAAAAACAGTCCAAAAGCTCACTGGATTCTTAAAAATTCGAATTGAGCAAATGGAAGCTAATGACTTTAAAGAAATCAAGAAATTATAAAACAAAACCAAAAGAATGAAAACATAGAAGACATTGTGAAATATCTCACTGGAAAAACAACTGACCTAGAAAATAGATCCATAAGAGATAATTTAAAAATTACTGGACTACCTGAAAGCCATGACCCAAAAAAGAGCCTAAACATCATTTTTCAAGAAATTATTAAGGAGGGGAGGAGCCAAGATGGTGGAGTAAAAGCACAAACTTGGTGTGGGCTATGGCTCCAACCTCTTCGAATACCTGTAAATAAATGACTCTAAACAAATTTTAAAGCTACAGAACCCATAAAGTGATAGAGAGAAAAAAATCTCCCACTGAAGGCAGCCTGGCAGGCCAACAGGAAAGGTTGATCACAGCACCCTGGGAGCTGAGCGCAATCCCCTGTAAGCTGCATGGTTCTTGCCCCAGGTTGGCCCAGACCAGCCAGAGGAGACTTCAGAAGAATGAGTAAGAGCTGTGGCAGTTTCCAGACTTCTTAACCCATAAGTGCCAAAGAGAAAATAAAAGGTCAGTGGGGACCTCTGTTGGAAGGGAAAAGGAGGAGCATGGTATGGCCTCTGCACCATGGGCTAGAAGTGGAGGAGGCAAGGCAGCTGCAGCTGCTGCCACATGGCTGCTTCCAGAACTCCTACCCTGCAGACTGTAGAGGGACCAAGCAACCACTCAGAGGGTAGTCATTCTTGCTTTAACCTGCTTGGATCTGAATCTCAGTCTTCTGTGGTGGTCCTGGGGTGTGTGGCTTCTGTGCCAGAGCTTGGGGGAGACTATAGAGAGGGCACCCAACTAATACCTCAAGCAGCTGTGAAAACCCCAGTGATTTGGGAAAAATCTCTCTCTATTCTGTAAGCAGAGTTCTACCATGGAAAAGAGCTAAAAACTCAAGTAATTGGCAAGATGAGAAAGCAGAGGAAGTACAATCATACCATTTAATCCTTTTGGGGGGATTAAAAGGATCAAAGCATGGAAATGGAGAGGACAAGGAAATCAAAACTCCAGAATCAAAAGCTTCCAAGAAAAATATGAACTGCTAACAGGCCATGGAGGAGCTCAAGAAGGATTTTGAAAATCAAGTAAGAGAAGTAGAGTAAAAATTGGGAAGAGAAATGAGAATAAGGCAAGAAAGTCATTAAAAGAAAGTCAACAACTGGCTAAAGGAGACCCCCAAAAAAATACTGAAGACAATAAAACCTTAAAAAGTAGACTAACTCAAATGATAAAAGAGGCTCAAAGAGCCAATAAGGAGAAGAATGCTTTAAAAAGCCAAATTTGCGAGATGAAAAAGGAATTTCAAAAACTCACTGGAGAGAATAATTCCTTCAAAATTAGATTGGAGCAACTGGAAGCTAATGACTTTATGAGAAAATAAAACAGATCCAAACAAATGAAAAAAGAAGGCAATGTGAAATACCTTATTGGAAAAGACACTGACCTGGAAAATAGATCCAGGAGAGATAATTTAAAAAATTATTGGACTACCTGAAAGCAATGATCAAAAAAAGAGCCTAGACACCATGTTTCAAGAAATTATCAAGCAAAATTGCCCTGATATTCTAGCACCAGAGGGCAAAATAGAAATTGAAAGAATTCACAGATCAACTCCTGAAAAAGACCCCCAAAAGAAAACCCCTAGGAATATTATAGCCAAATTCCAGCATTCCCAGGTCATAATATTTGGAATTCATGAAATCTTTCTCAGTATTTGGGTAGTTGGAGGGAATACACACACACACGATCTCATTCCTTCATATTCAACATACCCTGTGCCCTCTGTGTATATATGTCTGTGTGTATACATACATATATACACACACACACATATATATACACACAGACACAAATGCATTATATATGTATATAGTATGTATATGTATATATACACATATGTGTATATATGTACGTGTGTGTATACATATATGTATGTACATACATGTAGGACACAGTGTTAGTTGAATATGAAGGCATATCAAAAAAATAAAATGAAGAGGTAAGAGGGGAATATGCTTGGAGATGGAGAAAGGAAGAGGTAGATAGGGTAAATTATTTCACATAACAGAGGCAAGAAAAAGTTTCCATGGAGGAGGGAAGAGGGGTGAGGTGAGAAGGAATGACTGAACCTTACTTTCATTGGATTTGGCTTAAGGAGGCAATAATGTTAAATGGGTATGGAAATCTATCTTACCCTACAGGAAAAGTGGGGGAGGGGAGGACAGATTCAGCAAGAGGGTAGTCAGAAGCAAACACTTCTGAGGAGGAACAGGGTCAAAGGGAAGAACAGAATAAACAAGGGGTGGGATAAGATGGTGGGAAATATAGTTAGTCTTTCACAACTTGGCTATTATGGAGGTGTTTTATATGACTACACAGTATGGTCTATATTAAACTGCTTGCCTTCTCCATGAGGGTGGGTAGAGAGGGTGGAAGAGAGAAAATTTGTAACTCAAGGTTTTGAAAATGAATGTTAAAAAAGTTGTTTTTGCAGGCAACTGTGAAATAAGATACACAGGAAATGGGGTATAGAAACCTATCTTACCCTACAGGAAAAGAGAGAGGGAAGGGGATAAGAGAAGGGGTGGGAGAGATAGAAGGGAGAGCAGATTGGGGGAAGGGGTAATCAGAATGCATGCCATCCTGGGATAGAGGGAGGTGAGAGATGGGAAGAAAATTTGAAATTCAAAATCTTGTGGAAGTGAATGTTGAAAATTTAAAAAATCAATAAAATTTAAGTAAAATATATATATATATATATTTTTTTTTAAATCTACTATATTTTGGGAGAGATTTTTCTCCTTGTGAATCCAGAGGGTTGATAAACTTGGATAAATATTTGAGATTTATTAAACAGTGGGCAGTTTTAAAAAAAAAATTTATAGAAAACAGCACCCTCCAAAAAAGTTGGAATACTGAAACATGACTTTATACCTTATATGATATCTCACAAAAGATCAAAACTATATACAAAATTTGAAGATAAATATGCTTTTATGGTCTGACAACTCACCTGATTAAAATTCCACTGAAAGCCTATCATATACAATAAGGCTAGATTTGGGGGGGGAGGGCAGAAAAGGATTTTTTCATCAAAAGTAGGCCTGCTATGCAATTTATTAAAAGTGAGTTTTCTTCCTGAAATATTTTTTAAAAACTGTCACAATCTTTCTTTAAATTAAATTTTATGTTTATTTTTAGTTTACATCATGCATTTACATGAGATTTTGAGTTACAAATTTTCTTCCTGTCTTTACCCTACCCACAACCCCAAAACTGCAATCCCACTGTATACACTCTCCCCCAATCTGTGCTCTCCTATATCTTCCCCCATGTCCCCTCCAACTTTCCAGTAGAGCAAGATGGATCTCTATACACTAGTGCCTGTATATCATATTTCCCATTTGCATGCAAAAAAAAAACAACGATAAATATATTTTTTAAACATTTGATTTTAAAATTTTGGATTACAGATTTTTTCCCTTCCTCCCTCATCACCCACCCTTACTGGGAAGATAAGCAATTCTATATAGGTTATGCATGTGTAGCTACACAAAACATTTCCGTAGTGGATATACTGTGAAAGATTGACTATATTTCCCTCCCTCCTATCCCGCCCCCCACTAGTTCTTTTCTCTACTTTGACCCTGCACCTTTTCAAAAGTGTGTGCTTCCAAGTTCCCTCCCCCCCCAAACTTGCCCTACCCTCCATCGTACCCCTTCTCATCCCTTTCCCCTCTACTCTCCTGTAGGGCAAGATACCCTATATAGTGTACATGTCATTCCTTCCCTAAGCCAAATTCAATGAGAGAATGGTTGACCCATTCCCTTTTGCCTTCCTATTCTTCCCCTCCATTGTAACAGTTTCCCCTTGCCTCTTCTATATGGGATAATTTACCCCATTCTCTCTCTCCCCATATCCTCTCATTATATTCCTCCCTCACCTCTCAATTTCAACTTTTAAATACTATCCCTTCCTATTTAACTGGTCCTGTGCCCTCTGTCTATGTATACCTGTACACATATATGCACACACTCACATATGAATTCATACACCTATATACCCTCCTATATAGACATATGTATGTGTGTGTGTCTGTATATATATGCTTTTATATTCCCTTCAACTGTTCTCATACTGAGAAAAGTTTCATAAGTTACAATTATCATTTTTCCATGTAGGAATGTAAATAGTTGAATTTTGATAAGTTCCTTATGATTTCTTTTCCCTGTTTACCTTCTCATGCTTCTCTTGCTTCTTGTACTTGAATGTCAAATTTTCTATTCAACTCTGGTTTTTTCAGCAAGAATGCTTGAAAGTCCTCTTTTCCATTGAATGACCATATTTTCCCCTGAAACAAGATAGTCAATTTTGCTGGGTAGGTGATTCTTGTTTTTAATCCCAGCTCCTCTGACCTCCAGAATATCACATTCCAAGCCCTTCAATCCCTCAATGTAGAAGCTGCCAGATCCTGTGTTGTCCTTATTGTGTTTCCACAATATTCAAATTGTTTCTTCTTGGCTGCTTATAATATTTTCTCCTTCATCTGGGAACTCTGGAACCTGACTATAATATTCCAAGGAGTTTTCTTTTTGTGATATTTTTCAAGAGGTGTTCGGTGAATTCTTTCAATCTCTATTTTGCCCTCTGGTTCTAAAATATCAGGGAAATTTTCCTTGAGAGTTTCTTGAAGGATGATTTCTAGGTTCTTTTTTTTAATCATGGCTTTCAGGTAGACCAATAATTTTTAAATTATCTTTCCTAGATCTATTTTCCAGGTCAATGGTTTTTCCAATGAGATATTTCACATGGCCTTCTATTTTTTCATTCCTTTGAATCTGTTTAATAGTATCTTGATTTCTCATTAAGCCACTAGCTTTGATTTGCTCTGATCTAATTCTGAAGTAATTATTCTCTTTGGTGAGCTTTTGAGATTCTTTTTCCATCTGGCAAATTCATCTTTTTAAGGCATTCTTCTCCTCATTGGCTTTTTGAGCCTCTTTTGCCATCTGAGTTAGTCTATTTTCTAAAGGTTTTATTTTCTTCAGTCAGGTTGCTGAATCTCTTTTCATGTTTTTCCTGCATCATTCTCATTTCTTTTCCCAATATTTCCTCCACTTCTCTTGTTTGGTTTTCAAAATCCTTCTTAAGCCCTCTATGGCCTGTATCCAGTTCATATTTTTCTTGGAAGTTTTTGGTGCAGGAGTTCTGACTTTGTTTTCTTCTTCCTGTTCCATATTTTTATCCTTTTTGTCCCCAAAAAAGGAATTCAGAGTTAGATTGCTGTGCTTGATTTGCTTTCTTTGCTTGCTCATGTTGCCACTCAATTACTTGACTTTTGAGCTTTTTTCCACAGTAGAACTCTGCTTCCAGAGAAGAGAACATTGTCCCAAATCGCTGAGGTTTTCACAGCTGCTGGAGCTATTAGTTGGCTGCCCTCTCTGAGGTGTCCACTGGCTCTAGCACCTGGTCACCCACCCCAGGACTTCCACTCTAGAGAGCAAAACAGATCCAAGCAGGTTAAAGCAAGAGATATTATCCCTCAGAATGGTTGTTTGGTCCCCCTACAATCTGAAGGCCAGGAGCTCTGAAGCAGCCATGCAGTGGTGATTACCATGCCTCAGCCACTTCTCCCTCTGGGGAGGTGAAGGCCAGACCAAACTCCCAGACCCCCTGTCCCAAAGTCCACTGACCTCTTTCTTTGTCTTTGGTATTTATGGGTTGATAATTCTGGAAATTGCCACAGCTGCTGGTGATACACTCTCCCAAAGTCCTTCCAGCCATGGCTGCTTGGGCTGCCCTGGGGCTAAAACCAAGGGCTCACACAGGGCTAGGCTCTGCTCCCAGCACACTGCAATGGACTCTTCAGCTAGGCTGTCTTCAGCAGGAGGTTTGTTTCTCTCTTTCACTTTGTGGGTTCTATTCCTCTAAAGTTTGGTAGAGTAATTTTATAGGTATTTGAGGTGGTTATGGGGGGAGTGCAGGGAGTCATCCTGCTTCTATGCCACCATTTTAGCTTATCCTATCCCCCATCATAATCTTTTAAACAAAAACTCATATAAAATAAATGATCAAGTAAAGAAGATATTTCATGTAATATTTTTTAAGATTCAAAAATTATAAAGCTTGTTTATGGCAATAAAAATTAGTAATTTAATTTTGTCATAGGTAATTTACACAGGCATATTTATTTTTTGTAGGAGGTATATAATAAATGCTTGTTGAATGGATGTCTATTTTTGTTATGTTACCCATTCCTGGTGTTTCTAATGGCTGCAACCAAAAAACCTTCCTATGCAAGCTGCTTGAAGCTGAAATTCTAAGTTTGGAGAAAACTTCAAACTTAAAACACAATCCATCCTATTACATAGTTCCTTTATCACCTGCACAAACACTCTTACCTCTTCCCCTGTTTAGACTTGCCCACCTTCTAGGGAGGCAGTTTAGAGTTTATCTTTATAGTATGAGCAGGAGTCACCTCATTTTTCTGTACTATGACTGGTTTGAACTGAACTGATGTAAAACTATATCTTCTCCACAAGTACTTGTATTTTGTTGGGTTTTTTTTTCTATTTCCCAAACAGTCTAAATGTTTATCTCAGTTACTAAAGCAAACAGATGCTCTAGCCAAGCTACTATGTAGTTCCCATTGGATTTCTTACTTCTGGACTGTTTTTTAAATTCAACTTTGAAAAAGATTCATTCTATATTCTCTCCATTTTATACATAGCAAACATTTTTTTCAAATACTTGAAATTATTGCCTCTTAGTAGAAGTAGTCCCTAGAATGTTTCTGTGTTCTACTTCATTTCCCAGATTCTGTCAAGCAAAAAATAAATGAATGCTAAGAAATCTGAAAATGTTTTATTTTTCAACCCCATAAACATAATCCTCCACTTTTGTAGATAATCAAGGTCTCTGAGTCCTAAAGGAAAGACACATTTCCAAAATTAGTGTTGGTTTTTTTTAATAAAGACCCAGAACAAAATCCCAGAGTTTCCCAATCAATTGAAGAATTCAGGAAAAAGGGGGTAGAGATATGAATCAAAAGATAAACCTATTCCTCATAAAATTGGAACACTTCTCACTCCAGTTTATTTTCATAAATATGAAATGGAAAAAAAGTCTATTTCATCATGTTGTTCATCCAAAACATCATTTTAATTCATTCAAGCAACTGTGTTTCCAACAATTTCCCTAAAAGTATTACTCTATAGTCTAAAAATTCACTGGAACATTTATCAGACACTCTACTAAAAATTCACTTTTCTCAGGATCATTTATTCACTGCTACTTACAAACCTGCAGATGACAAATTTTCCCCCTGTGTTGTTTTACCTCCTAACTCTTATAAAGGGTTAGTTCATCCAGATTGTTTTCTTAGATCTGGTGAGATCACAGTTACCTATAACAGGAATTCTTATATCTTAAAAGCTGAATAGTTCAGTCCCTTAGTCTCTTGGCAGAGATACATACACAGAGACATACATACACACACACACACACACACACACACACACACACAGAAGTCCCTGACTTACTTTCAATGCAATGCCTTTTTACAATGAGAATTGCTATTCCATTTAACTAGTCTTGTCCAAAGACATAAATGGTTCACACAGATAAAATTCTACTCCATACAATTAAAATCATGCCAGTAGATAGGCAAGATAGGCAAACCCTCAAGAGTTTGTCCCCATTCCCCATGGGCATAGCTGATCCCCAATGACTAGCCAAAGGGGGAGAGGCAACAGAGACAATAAGGCTATGGAGGCAGATAGGGATTCATTTACAGACAAAAAAGGAAGAAAAGATGTCTATCCCTGGAGACTAATACTGTATAAACTCTTTCTTGTGGGGTAATACTACATATCATAGTGCCCTTCTCAAAATTTACACACAATATGGACCCAGTTTGCACTGAATCCCACTCTTCATTACTGCTCTTTTATATAGGTCACAACATATTATCCAAGAATGTCTCTCCTGACTCGTGATGTAATGGAGAGAATGCTGGAATTAGAATCAGAAGACCTTGGTTCAACCCCCAGCTGTGGAGTACTTAACTATCTGTGTGACTTTATCAGTAAATCTTATTCAGCCTCAACTTATTCTGCTGCTAAAGTGGAATGGCATGGACTAAATGGCCTCAGAGGCCCTTTCCAGCTCTAAATTTATAATTCTAAGATTCACATTATCATTCAATTGTCTTTGTGCTTTCTTCCCACTTGCCTCTTCCTGCTCTATGTCACTATCTTCCTCAGTATCCCTTAGTAAGAAGGCATAAAACTTGTGAGAGGATATAATGGAGTTGTGGTTCCATGTTGTGACCATGAAAGTTAAGTGCATTCCATAAAGATCTGGGGCAGGAACAATATTTGTTACCAAAGCCAATCTAGTTTTTTTTTTTTCCTAAAAGATAATAATTCCATCTTCTAGACTTAATTGATTTAGAGAGCTAAGGCTCAGATCATTGACATAGCATCATGGTGTCCTAAGTACAACTAGACAGCCCATGAGAAAGCAGATCTCGCCTTTTAACATTCTGACCAGTGGACAAGCAAAGTTAGGGAATCCACACTCAGATGGATCAATGGAAACATTCATTCCGATTCAAACCAGTACCACCAGATCATGTGAAATCTACAACTGATAATGACCAGCATCACTGAATTGGGGAAAGAAAAATGTAAAGGAAGATAAGTCCTATGTGCTTCTTCTGAAGCTGTTGCTAGCAATGCCAGCTACATGCTGTTAGACCTCCTCCATGGCCCTGAAAGGATTAAAGAATAAACTGTCAGGAGGCATTCAACACTTACAGATATAGGTGAATGTGTTCTGGGTCTTTAAGAATTACATGTTTTGATGATAGATAATGTAAATGATTATTTATTAATATTTTATGATTGTTAGGTATAATAGGGATTTCCAGGCCCACCAGTTATGGTAAACCTGGTCTCCCTAAAGAGTAAAATTTGGGGATTATCTAAAAAAAATTGTTGAAAAATTTCCTATATGGCATAAAGTTGAGATATGTTACATGGCAGTTGACAATTCATTGGGAACTGTGCTGCATGAACTGTGTTGAGAATCTGGTGCAAGGTACTGAAGGTAGCCTTTGAAGAAAAACAGTTGATACTCCCCAGGCTCCCAGAGACCTCCCCAAAATTGGCGTTATGGATAAATGTGCCATTTGCATCCTTGTTGATTTACCTGGTGGTGTGGAGGGAAGTTCATCAATTTAAAAAGTTGAAAAGAGAGCTTCTTCTCTCACTCCTATGGACTGTAACTATCTCTGGGATTTCTAGTGAAGGTAGGGTGCAAGGCCCCCATGGAACTGAGCACAACATAGTTAGCATATTGTGGTAGCAGAAGAAACCACAGCAGTTCTCAGCCCACCAGAGAAAGTCAGTGATCAGTCTGACATAGGGAGGGCAAAGCTCAGGCCCCCTCAGACCCCTGTGAGGACAATGTCTGTGACAGCAATCAGCCAAGCTGGAGCAAGGGAAGGGCAGCACCCAAGGTAAAACTCGGGCCATGGGACCAAGCAGCAGAACCCAGGGCTCAGCCACAGCCTGGGTAATAGGGTAGCACTCAGGCCCTAGAAAGCAGTGGGAACCATAGTGGGGTATCATACAGGTTAGGAAGGTATAGGGGTGGAACAGAATGGATGGGCAGCTGCAACAGTGTTCCAACCCTGGTACTTGGCGGGGGTGGGGGAGGGGGAACAATGTAGACTAAAACTCATGTCATCATTGTCACTGAGCTCTAACCCACTAAAAATTAAAATTCCTCCAATCAATGTAGTATCAGAGTGAGATCTGAATTATGGACTACGCACAAATGAATCTTACTTCAACTGAGAAGTTTATCTGATAATTGGAGACAGATAAGCCAGATTATGTTATCCCTATATAGATCGAAAAGAAGAGGACATGGTTGGTGCTAATCCTACTTCATTCCTGAGTGTTACTGCGATAAAGATTTTTTAACATTTACATAATAGTTAACATTTATTTATTTTTATTTTTAAAAATTTGTTTATCTATTTACTTTTAGTTTACAAAGCGTAATAAGGAATTTTGAGAAAGAGAGACTGATCCTGAAGAACAGAACTAGCTCCCTGGGAGATATGGGGGAACTTGTCATCACTGATGCTAAAAATGGGGGTGACTCCTCACTGTCTATCCTTCTAACAGCTCAATGAGGGACTTCTGGAGTCTTAAATGTTTCTATCCCCTACAACCTCTAGACGCAGGCCCCTTGAGGGATGTACTTGCTTTCTCAATTTGGATTTTTTCTCTTTTGCCAGTCACTGCTTCTGTAGACAGTGAAATGCCTGGGTTAAAGATTCCTTTGACAGCTTGGGGCTCTGTATTGCCAATTAAAGCCTCCAGTTTTCTGTCCCTGGTGTAGGCTCACCCATGACCCCAATCATCTTCAGCCTTATCACCAGTCAACACTGTGCTGATACTGCAAAGCTGTCTATATCTCTAAAACGTCTTTTTATGTTTGACCTTACAGAGAAATGTCATTTTGACACAGCACCTACAAAATGAATATCTCAAGAACATTTGAGCATTTTGAAGCCTATTGAATTAAAAGATTCCCCCAGTATACCATAACACTGAGTATTGCTATAGGTATTGACTCTTACGCAGGCATATGGGAGACTCAACTGTCATATGAGACTATAACTAGGGAGAGTTAACTGGAGCTTTGCCCCTGGGGAACCAAAACTTCAAGGGTTCTGGTTCAATTGAGTTTAGCTGCCTACCTCACCTGTTTTATGAAGTCTCTAGTTACTAAAATTGCTCATTAAAGCTAGCTCTGTTGATGATGTCTCAGACTTTTAATGAATTACTCAGCCAGACTTTTCTAAGGGCCACTAAAGCTGAGAATTACCAACAGAGTCAGCACCATGGAAAGTTAGGAAGCTATAGAGATGAGGTGTCAAAAACATAGCCCTTGGGTGGAAAACACTCCCTGATGTGACCCAAACCAGATAAAAATGCAGTTTCTATCTGATCCCAATGTGTTGATAATTAAAAATAAAAAAAAATTAAATTAAATTAAAATAAAAAAGAAATAATATATGGTTTTCTAAGTCAAGCTCACATAAATTCTTATGTTCAATTACTTTAGTGGCCCACTTTTCTATTTGAGTTTGACACTCCTGTCAGAGATTAGCTCTTCCTCCTTTTTTTGCTCCTTTACTCTGAGCACCCTTGTTTTCTGCTGCTCTTAGAAGAGATCTAATAATTTCAATTGCACTATAGTATTGACTATTAACATATTACCTTTCCCTGGGTAATTCACATTTATTTTTTATTACTGCCATGTTTTTTTTTCCATAATAGTAATTTCTAGATATGGAGAAGTGACTCCATCCCTTACCCCACTTCCCCATGTAATATGAAAAATAATTGATCAAAACCACTATTCTTTCCTCATATCCTATCTGTCTGCTGAGGAAAGGGAGGTCGAGAGAAGGCTGGAGCATTATTGGTTTTTTAATTACTCAAAATTGGCCTCTCATTTATTACTCTACAAATTGAAATGATTATTTTTATTCTGTACATTAGGTTTGTGATTCTTCTCACTTATCTATCCATTGCTATATACACATTTTTCCAGGTAGAAGTTTGCTTTTTATAAGTTGATCCATAAAGGCGCACAGATTAACCTTGAGTATGTAATCACTAATGGTAGAATTTCAAGCAATAGTGGGGTGATCATAGGACCATAGATTTTGAGATTAAAATGTCCCTGGAGGTGATCAAATTCAATTTTATAACTTTAGAAATGAGGAAACTGAGGCTAGAGAGACTGAAAGTAACTTCTCCAGAGAACAGAGGATACAATCACATGATATAATTATAAATCCATTAAATTATTTGATTAATTATACAGAGCTTATTTACATCAGACATCCATAATTTTGAAAAAATATATATATATTCTTAATTAGAACATTTTTTTCCCTCCAAATATAATAGGAAACAGAACCATTCCTTGTATCTTGTTTTTAATTAGGAATTGACTATGGCTTTTGGGTAAGCCTGATTAGGTCTTCAGAAAACAAAAAAAAAAGTCATAAAAATATGTACCTTTCCATCTGGAATTTTGCAATAGTTTGTCCACTATGGTCGCTCTCACCAACCTGTAACATTTCACAGGTCTTCACATCCATGATATGCCTTGCTTAAGTTCAATGAGATATATTAAGAAGCCTTTCCCTACAGCAAAGGGAAAATGATTGTCTTGGTGATTGTGATAATTGCATTCTTTTTCATTTTATTCTCTGCTTATGAATCCAAACCTAAAGACCAGAGAAAAGACTAAATGTCTGTAAAGCCAAGCATGAGCAACTCTCCAGAGGACTGCTGATGTGAACAGCTTTAAGGTTCACACAGTATAGTGAACTCTCTATTTATTCAGCAGTAAATTAAAGCAAAACATTCACAGAAACCAAAGTTCAACATTCACAATGTTATAACACAACAACTCATCACTAAAGTGGCCACACAGCTATAAACAAAAGATATCATTCAGTGAGTCTTAAACTCAATCATCCTTAAGAAACAAGCCTCCTTAAGGGACTCAAAGTACAAAGGTCAAAGTTCTCCACTGCTAGGTCACATTGTCTTAATCTCTGGAGTACAAAGTTCTTCCACTCCTAGGCCACAGTAAATCATGATCTCAGTTAGCACTATGTACCAAAGGAGGTCTTTTCATCTTGACTTGAGGCTGGCTCTCAGATTCCATGGTTCTTCTTCCATGGTTGCAGCTCCTGCCTGAATGTACTCAACTATCACCTGGATTCAAAGGTAAGCAACTCTCAGCTCCTTGTCCAGTTCCCATTCCATATTGATTCTCACAGTATTGTAATGCCAAGCAAAGGCAACTTCCCAAGGTTCAAAATACCAGGCTAGGTGCTCTCCATTTTATTCAGTGACAAATTAAGAACAGAGAGAATCAACATATAGCATAATTCAAAATACAGCATTTACCAAGTGTGATTTAATCAAGTACTACCCCACCCCTGGACATTACATTCATTTAATCAATCACAAATTCCCTCTTCTAAATACTACTCCACCCCTGGGATGTACATTCATTTAGTCCATCACAAAGCCATCTTCTCAAATGGAGATTAGTTTCCAATCATAAGTAAAGTACATTCATTTGTTTAATTACAGAACACAAAAGGGTCAAAAGTCCCCCACCCTTGGATCACAATTTAATCTACCACCAGTTACAACAAGCTTAAGCATAGTATTTAATACCCAAAAGGAGGTCTTTTCTTCATCTTGAAAATTGAGGCAAGTTCTCAGCAATCTTTGTTCCTGGGGAGACAAAACTTAGCAAGGCCACAAGATACATTGCCAGTGTCTTAATTAATTCATTCTCTGTCTGCAGAACAGTCCTAGGACCCCTGAAAACATTAGCAAATCCCCCTTCCAGGATTTCTGCAAACATACAACAAGAAAATCCTTCTTCAGGGCTTCTGAACCAACAGCAAGGTTTGAAGACCTCTGCAACAACAGGACTGTCTTTTACCAGTGGACAAATCTGGCAAAACAACATCAAAACAGACAGACAAAGTACCAGCATGACAGCCATGTCTCCTCAGTCCTTGGCAGCTCTGGGTTGCAGCTCTCAAAAGTCCTGGGCAATTCAAAGTGGCCCTCAGCAATCCTCTCAGTCTCTCTCTGCCTCTAAAGTGCTGCTTCCAAAAAGTTCTTCTGCCTCTCTCTTTTCTTGTGTCTCTCTAAATTTACGTCACCAGCTCCTCCCAGTTCAGCCCTCTCTTTTCATGTCAAGAAGTCCATCCCAAAAGTGGGATTCACAAGCCATGGGTTTTAACACAATCAAACCAAAAACCAAGCCAATACAAGGGAATCTTTAAATTACATTACTATTACAAGTATTCAGTCCACCTCAATTCCTTCACAGTTTCTGTTTCTGGGAAGACAAAGATTAACAGAGGCAAAAGGACATTCATGAACATTGCCAGCACCATTATCAATTCACTTTCTGTTTGTGAAATCAACACAAACCTACAAATAAAGTCTGAGACCTCAATGCAAATTGTGAATATAGCCTCAGGGCCTCTGAAACCCTCCTCCAGGACTTTTGTAAACAGACAGCAAGAAAATCATCTTTCAGGGATTCCAGTAAGGTCCCAGGAATTCTGTACAAAGTATTACAAAGACAAATCAACACAGACAGAAGAGACAGAGTGCCAGAATAGCAGAAAGTTCCCCTTCTCAATTCTGCTCTTTCCTAGCTTGGGCTTCTCTTTATATATAGTCATTAGTTCCTCCCTGGTTTGCCCCTTCCTGTTACATCAGAAAGTTCCTCCCACTGTTGGGTTCACAAGTTCAGTTTCTTAACAAAGACTTGATATAATCAGGGCAAGGCTCAATGATACTTGAACTCAAACAAGGTGCTAAATACTTAAGTAACTGAAATGAGGTGCTAAGTACTTCTTTGCTTGCCATTACAATATCATAATTAGATTCTGTAATATAAAACCAGATCTGTCATTTGCAATCTCCTCCTAAGTCCAAGTATAAAGAATCAAATTCACAACTTCCATAGTCTACGAAATTCCTCCACAATTCAAAAGATTTTCATGTAATATGAGGGTGCTGGGTAAGTAGGTGGCTCAGTGCTAGACCTGAAGTCCAGAAGACTCCACCTTTCTGAATTCAAATCTAGTCTCAGAATCTTAGTAGCTGTGTGACCCTAGTCAAGTCACTTAATGCTGCTTGCCTCTGTTTCCTCATCTAAAAAAATTACCTCAAGAAGGAAGTAGCAAAACATTCCAGGATCTCTGACCAAAAAACCTCAAAATGGGCTCACTGAGAGTTGTACAGGACTGAAAAATTACTGAAAATGAAAGAGAGAACAAAAATAAGGGCTAATTCAGTAAAATGGCAGTGTATTCTTGGGAGTACAACATATGAAGAAGAAACATCAAAGGAATCTCATCTCTAAATTTTTTAAAAAGTACTTAAGCATATTGAAGAAAGGTGTCCTAGAAAGACATTTAAAAGGAAATATTCCACCCCACTTTATTTTTTTTTTGGACAATTGGTGGTGGATGGATTGGGAAGGAGAGATACTTGAAACAGGAGACCACATAGGAGCTTATTGTAATGGTCCAAGTGAGAGGTGAGGAAGCTCTGTACTAGGGTGGAGGCTGTGTGACAATAGTAAAGGGGACACATGGGGCAGATGTTAGGGAGGGAGGTTCAGTGAGACTTGTCAATTGATTGGACAAGAGAAATGGAATTCTCAGCAGCTCACAGGTAAACAACCAAAGAACAAAGGAGATGAAAATAGGGGTGGCTGAGTGGTAGATCATAAAAAGCTTCTTATATGCCACGTGTGAAAAGAGAGTGCCTAGCACAGAGTATGTGCTGAATGATTACTTGCTGATTGGATGATTTGTGCTGAAGCTATCAACACCATACTTCCTTAGCACTGACCTCTTGCTATTACTCCTTGGCTCCCTTCCCACCTTTTGCTTCCTCTTCCCAGGCAACAATATTCTGACATGTAGCATTGCCTAGTCTAGCTAGCCTACACTAATGCCCTTAAGTAAATATAAATATGTGTGTGTGTGTGAGTTTGCATGTGTGTGTATGTAATATTCAGGCATTTTTTTATAGTTATCCTGTCAGCAAATCTAGGCTTTTCTTTGTGTTCTTGGTTTACTACCTGGGGGAAGCTGACTGGGGTTACAGCGTTAGGGAAGCCCAATGATACATCAAGGTTTCTTGTTGTTGATATGTCGTTGTTATCCTTGTTTTAATACAGTCCTATCAGAAAGATATAACATGCTTTCCCTATCTGACAAAACAGCTAACTTGATAAGGTATCTGTTTAGGTGATTCAGATATTCAGGTCTGGCAGAACAGTAACCCCAGAAGCTTCTCCAATCCTCTCAATGGATTCACAATTTCTGTAGGTCAATAGATCTCACAAGCATCCTTTTATTTGAGAGCCTCAAAAATACTGCCTCCAACTGTTGGTGGAGTTGTGAACTGCTCCAACCATTCTGGAGAGTAATTTGGATCTATGCCCAAAGGGCTATAAAACCATGCATAGCCTTACAATGATTCAAAACAATTCCAAAAGACTTATGATGAAAATGTTATCCACATCCCCAGAGAGAACTGACAGAGTCTGAATACAAATTGAAACATACTGCTTTTGCTTTATTGTTTCAGGGTGTTTTTTTGTTCTTTTTCTTCTTCCACAACATGACTAATATGGAAATATGCTTTACATAAATTGCTTACAATTTTAGGGAGGAGGAAGAGGAGAAAGGAAAAGAGAAAATTTGGAACTAAAAATTTTATAAAAACAAGTGAATAATTATAAATATCTTTAAAGTAATTAGAAAATATATAGACTATTTAAAAGAAAAAAAATACTGCCTGCTGGCTCAAGTATATCTAGATCTCTATATGATCAAAGTCACTACAGACCGCAATGTGAGCTTGGGCTCACATACAATTCAGCAACAAGAAAGGTCCCATGGCTTAAAGAACTGGAGTCCATGCAATTGATTTAGAAATCTATCACCTCAGAAATGTCAAGGGCATTAAAGAGTAAGACTGGCTTAGGTTTGTTTGTAAAGGACAGGTTCCATGCAAATGAAATAACCAAGTGAAACAAGGCATCACCAGTCCTGGGAATTGGGGCCCCATTCCTAATCAATCTGGAGCCATATTCTGATCATTCCTGCTGTAAGCCCAGTCAGTCCTTAGGAATATTAAGACATTGAATTGACTAAACTTGTTCTCTTTTTCTTCCTCTAATAGTTCTGTCATCCTTGCTAAGCTACACACACATACACACACACACACACATCCTTTGTGACACTGAATGCAGAATCCATTACTATAGAAATACATGAGGAACAGAAAACAAAAAGTGAACAATAATCCCAAGAAATTTTTAAAAGTTATATTATAATGGCAAAAAATGGCAAGAAAGAAACCTGAATGTCATATGCTTTCGAAGCTTGCACATTTCAAAAAAGCATTTATCACAAAGCATTAAATTATGTAAAATTATTTAATGTTTTAATTAACTTTTTTGCCCTTACTGACCATCATTTTCTATTTGTAACATTCATTTTTTGAAATAATAGTAATAACTTAAATTATGATCTTCGAAAATATACTAACCAGTTAAAAGGATGTTATTCCATCAAATTGTTCATCTCTTCTAAATACTTATTCAGAGATAATGATAAATATTTATGTAAATGGTTCATTACTTACCATTTGACTGCTATCTCTAGTTAATAGAAATTCTGCATGCTACCATCACACCTTAGAGTCTGAGAATAATTATATAGCACTCTTCATCTTTGATGTACTTCTGAAAAATTAACCAGTTACTCATATTCTTCCTTGTTTGTTTCCACAGAAGAGGGCATTGTAAGAGATTGTTTACTTGAATAGCCCAAGAACCCAGAGATAATAAGTGTCAAAATCCAAGTTAGTTTTCAGCTACCCAGTTTTTATCCCCTTTCTACCTTCATATATTTCACATAGGTCTCGTTGAAGGCTAATAGGGGATACATGTTCAAGAAAAGAAATGGGAAAGCCAAAGGATAGGAATACAGAAGAGTCTCTAAAGCTTTCTTTCCTTCTCCCAAACTATCCAAATTCGCTTTTTTCACACACCATCATTATTAAAGACAATAAATATGCTTAACACTTAATTTTACAATCACATTGTCTAATACAACTTGCATGTTTAGGAAACTATTCAATTGACCAGTAATGAATGAAAATTGATAGAAAAAAATCTACCTAGATTGAACCCTGAAAATCTGTTTTAAGTTACTTCTCATTCACTTTTGACAACTAAGAAATTCCAAGTCATTATCTTTCAAAGAATTATGGTTGTTCCAAGACTAAGAAATTTGGCAATTTCAAGTTTTCAGCCAATTTTTATGAGTGGTACAAGAGACCTTAAAAATCTCCTGTTTTAGAGCCAACCTATTGAATAATTTCAATTTAAAATATTCTAAATAATTCTTTTTAAAATTAGTAACATCACCTTTTAAAAAATTAAATAGCACTTTTTTCTCCAATTATATATCAAGGAAAAAAATTTGCATTTGTTTTGCATGATTTGGAATTCTAAATTTTTCTCCTTCTCTCCCTCCCCTTCCCTCTTCTGAAAATGGTAGATAATTTAATATAGTTTATACATGTATAATCATGTAAAATATATTTCCATATTCATCAGTCATGAAAGAAGAAACAGATATGATAAACATCATATCTCATTGCATAATAATACTCCATTCCTTTCATATACCACAATTTGTTCAGCCATTCTCAAATTGATGGGCATCCCCTCAATTTCCAATATATTGCCACCATGAATAGGGCTGATATAAATATTTTTGTATGTGTATGTCCTTTTCCCTTTTTTTATGATCTCTTTGGGATACAGACTTAGTAATGGCATTGCTGGATCAAAGGGTATACACAGTTTGGTTGCCATTTGGTCACAGTTCCAGATTGCTTTCCAGAATGGTTGGATCAGTTCACAACTGTACCAGCAGTACATCTCCTCCCCTCCTACTTCCCTGTCAGATAATACAGAATTCTATATTCAATTTATTGTGTATATTATTCCCTCTTTGAGCCAATACTGATGAGAGTAAGGTTCAAGCAATGCCCATCGCCCACCCTCCCATCTTTCCCTCCAATGCAATAGGCCTTTCTAACTTCATGTGAGATAATTTACCCCATTTTACCTTTACCTTTTCTGCACCCATTTTAATCCTTTTTCTTATCCCTTACTTTTTTATCCCATTCCCTCAAATTCTCCTAATTTCCATACCCATATATATATATATATATATATATATATATATTCCTTCTATCTGTACTGTTAATGATACAATTTTAAAATGTTACATGTATCATCTTCCCATGTAGGGGTGTAAACAATCTAGCTCTGCTGAATTCCTTATGTTTCCTTTTCCATTTTAATCTGCTTATGCTTCTCTTGGGTTTTGATTGGAGGTCAAATTCATGGTTTAGTTCTGGTCTCCTCCTTATGAAGGCTTGAAATCCTTCTATTTTGTTTAATGACCCCTTTCCATTGAGGTATAATGAGTAATTTTAGCAGGCAAGTGACTCTTGGTTGTCGTCATAGCTGCTTGCTTTCCAGAATATCACATTCCATGACCTCTGATTCTTTAATATGATAGCTGCTAAGTCCTGTGTGATGTGGATTGTGACTCCCTGATGTTTAAATTGTTTCTTTCTAGCCAGTTGAATTATTTTTTTCCTTGAACTGATAAGTGCGAAATTTGGCTATCATGTACCTTGGAGTTTTTATTTTGGGATATCTTTCTGGAGGTTATTAATGGATTATTTCAATGCCTATATTACCCTCTGGTTCTAGGACATCAAGTATTCCTTGATAATTTCTTGAAAGGTTCTGTGCAGGTCCTCCTTTTGATTATGGCTTTCAGATAGTCTAAAGTTTCTGATACTGTGTCTCCTGGATGTATTTTCCAGGTCAGTTTTTTTTTTTCCATGAGTTATTTTACATTTTCTTCCATTTTAAAAAATAAATATGTTTTAAATTTATTTGATTGATTCATGATGTCTCATAGAGTTATTAACTTACACTTGCCCAATTGTAATTTTTAAGGAGTTGTTTTCCTCAATTAACTTTTGTACTTTCTCTTCCCTTTGGTCAATTGTATTCTTTAAGGAATTATTTTCTTCAGTGGACTATGGCATCTCCTTTTCCATTTCTCCAATTCTACTTTTTTAAGCAGTTTTCTAAGCTGTTGACTCTTTTTTCGTAATATCTTGCATTGCTCTCAGTTTTTTCCATTTTTCTCCTACTTCTCTTATATCATTTCTAAATTCCTTTTTAAGCTCTTCCATGACTTTTTCCTGGGCCTGAGACCACTTCCTGTTTTTCTTTGGGGGTTTTCCCATAGGTGTTTTGACACTGTTGTGCTCTTCTGAGTTTGTCCCTTTGTCTTCCCTGTCACCATAATAACTTTCTATGACCAGATTCTTTTTTTGTTGTTGCTGTTTTTTGCTCATCTTTTTTTTTTTGGGGGGGGGGGGGGGGGGGGGGGAAGGCTTTTTCTTTTCTTTTAAATTTGAGCTCTGCTCCCAGGGTGGAAGAGGTTCTGTCTTAGGCTTCTTGTGCCAGTAGTTGTAGACCCTGGTTATTTACCTGGTGCTGCATTGAAGTTACCTGAGGTTCCCAAGGGATCCTTGCATCTGTGCTATGCTGAGGGGGTTGGTTAGTGGTTGGTTGGCATTGATGGAGTCCTTAGGGGTCTGGCAGCTTACCTGGTGCTGAGCTGGGGTCCTAGTTGTGATGTCTGGTGTGTGCTGAGGCCCGGTGGGATGTTTCTGCATTTACTAAGGGATACAATGAAACACCTGGAGGTCTGGCTTCTGGAAGAAGCCTACTTGCCTGGAGCTTGTGGTGGTTTGTAGAATCTGGAATCAGCTGGTTCCCCTTCCTATAATAAGGCATGTAGGGGTGGGGGGCTGATATTGGCATTTGCCTGCTCCACCACACTGGGCTCAGGATCTCATGTTGCTTTGCTGAGGTGGGACTTGCTGCTGGTTTGGTGGGATGCTTCCTGTACTATGCTCCCTTTTCACCCAAGGGAAATGGACCTTTCTTGTTGATCCTCCAAGTTTCTTGGGCTAAAAGATTGTTTCACTCATCTTTTTGCTAGTTTTTCTGTTCCATGATTTGTGTTGGTGTTCTATTTTATGGTTGTTTGGAGGTAAGTATGAGAGTAATAGCAATTTACTACTTTCTCCTCCATCTTGGCACCTGGAAGTCCATTCTCCTATTTAAATTCACTAATACTTCAAGTAACCAAATTTCAGGGGTCAAAGTGTGAATCATCCTTCTAAGTCTATATAAGGAGAAAACAGTGAAAAGAGGGCTCACCTTGGAATTAGGAATACCCTATTTCAAGTTCCACCTCACAAATATCCTAGCTATATGACTCCCACCCAGACAATCTTCTAATGCTCTAAATTCAAATGAGTTGACAACTGTATTTCTGGGAAGAATTTTCCACATCAGAAGTGTTTCCCACTGATGAGTGACCTAACCTCTTCTCTGTCTCCCTTCCACCCCCCAAAAAATGCCATATTTAGGACATTGCCTCCCTTGGAATGAGTTCTGTCATTTATCTGAGTCTTTGGACTGCTTTTTGTTTTTGTTTTTTCATCTGCCTCAAGGAAGCTGGTAAATGGAATGTGAACGCTTGCCTGTATTTTCTAAATTACCAATTATATTTTTCTCATTATTGATTTTTTCAAGTTTTTAGTTAAAAGAACCATATTTTTAATTATTATTAGAAAGTACATTTTTCTTTTTTTTCTTGGAGGGGGGAAGGCAGGGCAATTGCGGTTAAGTTACTTGCCCAATGTCACATGGCTAGTTTTGTGTGTGTGTGTGTTAAGTGTTTGAGGCTGGATTTGAACTCAGGTCCTCCTGACTCCAAGGGCAGGTGCTCTATTCACCGCACCACCTAGCCAGCCCAGAAAGTACATTTTTTCATTACAATATCATACTAGGCTCATGAGAATGTATCACCCACCGGGCTGGCAGAGTCAGAAGTGTTCCTCAACTCATCAGAAAAAAAAATACTGCTAGAAGAGTTCAAATAGTGCCTTCTATTACTTAGATTGTCTATTTCTCAGATATATTTCTCTATTCTCTTAAATTTCCAATGGCTATTTCAATTTGGAACTATTGTAATTGAATCCTTGTAAGAAAGCAAATAACTGTCATTCAAGACAAGTGATGGAACAGCAGAAGTAACTTTGATTCAAATGGAACACCTGAAAGGAGCAAAAACCAACTATAGTAGACAGCATTCATTTGGTTCCAAAGTTTGACAAGAAACAGAGACAGAAATCATTGGAATTATTTGGGAAATATGAAAAAAAAATATTAATATGTATTTTTATAATTCAAAGAATTGAAAGATTTCTCCATATTGAAATACAAATAGAGAAGATATGGAAAGTAGTTTAGTCAAGCCAAATGTAAAGGCAAAGCTAGGAGGAAAGGTAATAGGCTGAAAGATGACTCAGAAAAAGATCTTCAAAAGTGAGGCTATCAGGCAGTACTGAAGAAGATAGAATTCAATGGGAGTAAATATAAAGTCTTGCTCTCGGGTACAGAAAAAAAAAATCAACCAAACAAGCATAATGTGGGAGAAATATGGTACCTGGGAAATAACGAAATTAAGACTAAATAATCTCTATGAGTCTTTTCCTAGCCCTTCCTAAAATCTATAATCCTATGGCTTATAGTGGCTGTAAGTGTCAAGACATGATGGGGTGCCCCAAATAAGATTTGGAAACTGATTAAATATGTAGAGTGAATGACATGGTAATCAAGAATGACACCACAGTTGTATACCTGAGTGACTTCAAAGATCGCGATACCCTTAGTAATAACAGGGGAATCAAAAAGAAGGGTGGGTTTGGGAGGAAAGACAAAGACTTCTGCTTTGGATGTGTTTCATTTGAGGCACTTACAGGATATAAAGTTTTTAAGGATCTATAGAGAGTCAATTGGTGATGAAAGACTGGAGTCTTTCAGAGAGTCCCTGGGCTGGATATGTCGATCTGGAAGTCATCTGCATAGAAATCATAATTGAATCCTCAAGAATATTTGTGTAGCTCTGAGTGAGAGCATACTTACAGAACAGAGAAGTGGGCCTAGGGTTGTGTCTTAGGGTGTTCTGGATGAAAATTCAGGAAAAGATTGAGAAAGAGTGATTGGATAAGTAAAAAGAAAACAAAGAGAGAAAAACTATCACAAAAATAAAGGAAAAGTGAATATCCAGGAGGGGACAGTGCTCAAGAGTGAAATGCTGTTGATATATCAAGAAAGATGATTTTGTAGAAAATATCTTTAGATTGACAATGGAGTCATTATTGCTGTCCTTGGAAAGAGTACAAGTTAAATGATGAGTTTCAGAGCCAGATCACCAAAGACTTAGAAGAGACTGAGATAAAAGGAAGGGGCTGAGCTACAAGGACAATTAAGGAATTCTGACTCTAAAATTAGTGTTCTTTCTACTTATTACAGTGTCCTCAAATCCTTCCCAGAATAATAAAAAATCCCTAATTAATGTTATATTGATGTTTCATTTTAAAGGTTATAAACTTTAGTCCTTTGACACCTCATCTTTTTAGAGAAGAGACTACAGAATCTTGAGGCAAGGCCAGTGGATCACAAAATCTGATGGGTCCTGCTAAAAGAGGAAGCTTTTAATTTATTACATTCTCTATCAGTTTTGTAAGAAGCAGCCCCACTAAATTCAGAGAAAACCAGTACCAAAACATTGGTGGCCACTCAAAAAGGATGTATATTAAGATATGGGAAAATTGTGATTTCCTTGTGACCTTAAAGAAACATTATTAATAAAATCCTATTACCTTACCTTTATCCATTTGTATTCAGCCATTTATCTATTTATTTATCTATATATCCATTGATTCATTTTGGTGTGTTCAAATCTCACTCAGGTTGGAAATAGAACAGTCACTAACTTTCCCAATTCCAATTCTCATAGCCATAGAAGCTTTCACTTGTTTCATTTTTCTGACCTAAGCAGATTCACCCCTCCTCATGTAGCCTAGTGGCCCTTTACTCAAAAGAGCTCACCAGATTGGTTCCAAACTTAGTGTAGACACCAAATCAGCTTCATTACCATTGAAGCTCAAAACTCTAGAACTTAAGTAATCCACTAGTCTCAACCTTCCTAGTAGGAGAGGCTGCATACGTGTACCACCATACCTAGCAACAGCTCACTTTTGTACAAAAGTATAAGATCTATGGGGAACTTTCCTCAAAAGGGTCCTGATCATAATCCAAGTGTTTTCATTGTCCTTCAACAGGTGACAAAACTGAGATCAAAGAGATTGCATGACTTATCCAAGGTCATACAAATAATAGGTATCTGAGTCATGGTTCAAAGGTTCCTAATTCTATGATGACAATTTTATCCCCTACACCATACTATCTTAAAGTATGTTAGTACATAAAATGTAAACATACATTAAATGTCAAAAGGTTCTTCTACTAATAAAAGTTTATTTTAAAATTATATGTATATGTACACATAACTATTAATGTGTTATATATAACATATAATATACTAAACATATATAAATATGTGTACTGTGAATATGTATACTTATAGGTATATGTATGCTTATGTGTATACATACATATTTGCATGTAGGAGAAAGGACATTACATCCCTTCTCAGAATAAAATTAATTTAATCACCATACTTCATAAAAATATTTCAGAGGCTTCACAAACTTTCTATTTTTCTTTGCAGGGCTCTTTTGCTATTTTATTTTTCACTTCTAACAGTCACATAATCACAGAATTCTGTGGCTGAAAAGGGCCTAGAGATTAACTAGCCCAATATCCTTATTTTAAAGATAGCAAAGTTCTCATAAAGTATCAGATTTGGAGGGGACTCAGGAACTGTACTCCAAACTACCCAAATTAACAAAAAAACAAACTCTTCCATATCCTTGCCAGTTAGCCATCTAGCCTTTGCTTGAAGATCTCTTCCAAGGGGGATCTCAGGACCTTAAGACAGTGGCCAAGAGTGGGGAACCTGAAACCACAAGGCCACATATTACCCTCTAGGTCCTCAAGTGCAGCCCTTTGACTGAATGCAAATTTCAACCTTTACGAAAAAGCCGAGGACATGAAATCCTTCTTCTATCTCCTATTCCATCTAATACATAAAATGTATTATCCTGTACTCCAAAAACCTTCTGTCAGGTGAGCATCCTTATTTCTTTTTTCAATTAATTTTCATAAATTATCAAAATTCTTCACTATCCTGTCATTCTCATTCATCCTAGCCCTTCCTGAAATGTGCCTAGGACTGAATACAATGATCCAGATCCAAACCAATGGGACAGAAGATATAGAACACCATCATCACCATGTCCTGGCCTCTGTTTTTCTCTCTCTTCACTTTCTTATTCGATGATAGCTTTAAACATTTTACAGGTAGTCAGTCTCCCATCTAGATATTGAAACCAAAAATGATCATGCTTCCTAGCTACTGTGGTTTGTAAACATCAATATGTAGAGTTTTTTTTTTAATTAACTTTGACTGGACATGGACTAAAGGGAAAAGCACTGATTCCGTGCTGTTTTTCATTTAAAAAAGAAAGAAAGAAAGAAAAACTAAACACACCTGTTCTCGTCTCATTTCAGAAATTAAGTACAACTGGATTTGGTTAGTGCTTTGACAGAAGACTGCTGAGGTACTATGGACTTTTGCTCTGAGGAATAGCCTGGTATAATAAAGGGGCATCTAGCTGTCACAGTGGATAGATTGCCAGGCCTGAAGTCAGGAATACTCATCTTCCTCAGTTCAAAATCTATCCTTCCTAACTGTGTAACCCTATGCAAATCTCTTAATCCTGTTTGCCTCCATTTTCCCATCTGCAAAATGGGCTGAAGAAAGAAATGGCAAACCATTCCAATATCTTTGTCAAGAAAAGTCCAAGTAGGGTCACAAGGAGATGGACACAACTGAAACAACTGGTACAGTAAATAACTGGTACAGTAAAAGAAATACTGGATTTGTAGTCAAGGTAAACTAGGATTCAATTTCTTCCTTACACACTTACTACTGTAACCTTGGGCAAGTAATTTAAGTTCTCTTGCCTCAGTTTCCTCATCTGTAAAATGAAGTAAGTTGAACTTACTGACCTCTTAAGTTTTCTTCCAGCCCTAAATCTATAATCCTAAGATTTAATGCTATGGAATGAAATAGAATCACAAGTTTCTTTCCAAACTTCACAGTCAATCAATCTGGCTTTATGTAACCTTCAACTCTACTCACACAAGAAGTGGATTTTCCAAAAGGAGGGATTCTTTTTTTATTATTTAAAGCAATTTGGGTTAATTAACTTGCCCAAGGTTACATGGCCAGTTTTGTGTGTGTGTGTGTGGCTGTTAAGTAGGCCAGAACCGATCCCAGGTCCTCTGGACTCTGGAGCCGGTGCTCTTACTCACTGTGCCACCTAGCTGCCTCATGGAGGGATTCTTAACATGGGCTCTATGAACTTTTTTTTTAATGATAAATATTTTTAATATAATTTCTTGTGTAATCCCTTAAAATTTCATAAATTTTAAAGCTTTATTCTAAAAAAAAAAGTCCATTGGCTTCCACAGGAAGCTGAAGAGGTTGATAACAGAAAAAAATGAGAAACCCTGTCTTCAAGTCTGACTTTCCCCAAGAAATTTTTTTTCTTCCCTCCCGATTCTATGGTTAATAAAACATTTCATAGAATCACATAGCCTCAGATTTGGAAAGGGTCAAAAAGGACATTAAGTCTAATCTATATCACAACAAGAATCCCATCTAGATGTATTTAAAATATCCACCAGCCTCTATTTGAGGACTTCTCTGGAGAGGGACTCTACTTACTACTGAGTTTTGTCCTTATATTGAATCCTAATTGCCCTCCTTGAAGCTTCTAATGATTGCCCCAAGTTCTAACTGAACCCAATTCTCAATTTTAAATAAATTAACTTGTGAAGAGAGAAAAATGTTCTCTCCAAATGCTTCTTTCCCCTTTCTCTTTCCCTTTTTACTCTTTTCATTTCCTTTCTGTTTTCCTTCCTACTTTCTGAACAAAGATAGAAAACTCGTTACTAGAAATCACCTCTAGAAATCTAGTACTGAGTAAACCAAAAGATTGCTCCAATTAATCTCCCACTCTGAACTAGAACCAAGTGTTGCCTGTGGTGGGCTATTTCTTTCCTTCCTCGCCCTTAAATTAGATCAGAAGAGTGGGAGTGACCCAAGAACATTACTGCTTCAGAAACTGGGAAAGATTCAGACCTCTGACAATAATCCAAACTGCTGACAGCCTTCAGTGATTTGAAAAGTCCACCTTAACTGCTGAAGAGGTCGATAACATTTTATAGATGAGAAAATTTAGAGAAATTGTGGGCTGCTTTTGGGATCCCTGGTATAAATGAGGAACCTTTTAAGCAAAGAAGTCTAGTGTCTAGTGCTTAGTCCCTGGGGAAAAAAGTTGGGGGGGGGAAGGGCTGGAACATTAAGACTCATAGTTAGCCTATATTTGAAACTGATATTTAGGGTATGATTTCATGAGGCAGGATGACAATCCTAATACTCTAGGACAAGCCCCTTGTGGGTGAAGAGTCATAAAATCTGTGTCAAAGAGAATCTTCTCATTAATAGTGAATCCCTGGTGTGGCACTCTATATGTAAAGCTATAAAATGAACTGTAGGAAAGTTCTATCAGGGGTGGTGAACCTGTGGCCTCAGCATCACATGTGGCCTTGTAGGTCCTTGGGTACAGGCTTTTGACTGAATCCAAGTTTTACAGATCAAATCCTTTTTATTAAGAGGATTTGTTCTGTGAATTTTGGATTCAGTCAAATGTGGCCTCAAGGTCTCAGGTTCCCCAAGCCTATAAATTCCTCTTGATAGGCCCCTGTAATGTTCTTAGGACTTCATGCTCAGCAGAGGCTGGAACCAAATCAGACAGGCTGAAGAGTCAAAAGAAGCCTAGCAGCCACAGCTGGAACTAGCCGATAGAGATACCTAGAGCCCTGAATTGAAAGCATTAAAAAGTTTGGAGGTCAACACTACAGGATCGATAGGCAAAAAGACTAAATTAGGGATAGACTTCAATCCTCAGAGCATGCCTCACATTTGAAACTGCAAGAGATCATAGAAGTATTTATTTGGAACTAGAAAGGACCTTTGAGATCATCTCATACAGGTCTTAGACTCTTTTTATGTCACAGACCTCTTTAACAATTGGTGAAGCCCTTTGTCCCCTTCTCAGAATGATATTTTAAATCCTAAAATGCCTAAGACTCAATTATATTGAAACAGTTATCAACATGTGTTTTATGTGATCATCTCTTTTTATCTTAGTCTACTATGTTATGGAAATACTTGTTTTACTTCTTAAGTTAAGAATAAAATAAAATTTTGAAAGAATGTAAACTCCTTGAGGACAGGGACTATCTTTCTTTTTCTTCTTTGTATCCCCAACAGTTAGCACAGTGCCTGACAGGTGCTAAATTAATGTTTAATGAATTGAATTGAGGAAGAAAAGCTCCTAGACCTCAGCTTAAGAACCCCTACTACAATCCAACTGCCTCATTTTACAGACGAGAAAACTGGGTCCCATAGAGATGAAGTGATGAGTAAGGTCACTATAATAGTAAATGCCCAAACTGGAATCAGAACCCAGCTCCTGCTGGGACACTTCAACTACCCATTGCTGTCTAAATGAAAATGCTTGGGATTCCCTTCATTAGATCTTTCACCAGATCTCTGTTTCAAGAGTTTCTGTTCAGTTTTTCCTCTTCCAATCAAACTTTCTTCAGTGACAACTGTGAATTGTATGCTTGCCAGTGGAGAGATGATCTCAGAATATTGGGTAGTCCAGTTAATTATTTTCCCCCACAGTTTTCTAGGGGACTAGAGTAATAAAAATAATTAATAATAATAATTTCACTTCTCAAAATTCACCTCAGTTCTTGAGGGCAAATAGAGAATCTCTGACCCAAGGATCATGTGATATAGTTGGATAGAGCATTGGATGGAGTCAGGAAGACACGTGTTCAAATACCTCCTCTGACACAAACTAGCTGTGTGATGCTGGAAAATTAATCAACAAAAGTTTATTAATCACTTAATACATGCCAGGCACCTTGGTAAGTACTTTGAATAACAAAGCACAAATATAAGTAGCATCTATGTTCACAGAGCTTTAAACCTACATGGATAGAGAGGTACACATAAAGTAGATATCAAATCAATACTAGGTAATTTGGGGCAGTGATATAATTTAAGGTTAGTTTCTTCATTTTTAAAATAAGTATACAAATACCTGTCCAGTTATGTCATGGGGGGAGGTGGGAATGGGGTGAGTTTCAAATAAGATGAATTATATATTGTACTTTGTAATCTCTAAAGAGTTATATGTCACTTGTTACTGAGAGAAATATTATATGCACCAAATCAAGCCTGATTATCTTGAATTTATCAATCAATAGCAGAAAATATGTCTAAAGGATGAGTTTTTTCCAAGCATTTTTCTATTTTGACCCTCTAAACATAGGAGGGTAGGGGAACTGGAGAATGTTCAATAACAAAGTTTGAAACAATAGATGACAATTGCTAGATTTCTATACATTCTAGAAGAATATATGGGGAGGGTGGCGCATAGCTTCTGAAAACACTGCACCTGATAAATAGACAAAGCTTTGATCTTTCATAGAACTGCGGTGTTATAAGTTCTATGGCAGACTCTACTTTGGCTAAGATGACTTTTAAGTAAAAGCATTTTTGTTCTTTTGTTTTGTTGTTGTTATTTAAATACAGGGATATTTCCTGCCTGGTTCTTTGCTAATTACTAGAAGGGGTGTGTGTGTGTGTGTGTGTGTGTGTGTGTGTGTGTGTGTGTGTGTGTGTGTTTGAGAGAGAGTGAATGTGAGTGTATATCAGTGTTTGTGTGTCTGTGAGTGTGTGTAGGGTGTGTGTGTATTTGAGAGAGAGACAGAGAGACAGAGTGAATGTGAGTGTATATGAGAGTGTTTGTGTGTCTGTGTGTTTGTGTGTCTGTGAGTGTGTGTGTGTCTTTTCAATGATCAACTTGGACATTAATGACAAAGGAAGACAACTCTTGAGCCTGTTTGGCTTGAGCTAATTGTAAATCACCCTAGTTCACTGACCACCTCCCTCAGACCTCCTTATTCAGTTTATGCTGTGGGAATGCTTTAATGGCCACATAATACATTAGCTTTTTTCCTGGCCCTATCAGCTGTCTACTGCTAATTGACAGGGCAGAGGCTAGTGGGAAATCAGTATTTTGCCTGGCTGGTTTAACAGTCTATATAACTTTTCCTCAAAAACCAAGCTAGCTCCGCTTTCAGCTGAAGAGTATTAGTAAGTCAGGCATTCTCAGAGGACAGAAGATATTCAGGAAGCTGGAAATATACCAGATCTCTGAAGATGACACTGACCAGTCCTGAGTAGCTAGTTATTTAATAGTGTTGGTAATTAACATTTGAGTTATGACTAATTTTAAAAAGAATACTAGAAAAATGAAAGGCTAATTAGTATGACTCAAAGGAATAATGAGGGAAGAGAGTCAGAGGATCTCAGAGTCAGAGGATCTCAAATTCAGAGCTGGAAGCAATCTCAGGGGTCATTGAGTCCAACTATCTCATTTAACAAACAAATAAACTGAAAAACAAAGACACTAAGAGACTTTATTTTCCAAGGTCATACAGTTAAATGGTAGACCAAGGATTCAAACTAAAGGCTTCTCAGTCCAGAGTTATTTTTTTAATGTACCAAATTACCCCTTGGCTTTATATCATGGAAAGGAGTTGAAAATTTTACTACAATACTCAATTCCTACAAGAAACTGTGAAATGTATTTGGAACAAAAATCAACATAGTGTCACATTTTTTTCTACCCCAAAACAAAATGGAGATCTACAGTTTCCTTGCATGGAAGGTCATATACATATTCATAAACATCAAAAGGGATTGAATTCAACAAGCATTTAGTAAGATTTTGCTGTACTGAAACAAACATGCTACGTAAAGTGAAGTCTGGGATGGATGGAGGCAAAGATGCATGTAGGGTAGGTAGATTTCTTGAGCTCTAACACAGTGGTTCATGTATGATTTTCTTTTGAAAGGAGATAATGGTAGATAAATAAAAGCTCAATTCACTTGAAGTCTCTTTCTTATAAGAAATCATACTTTATGTCAACACTCTGCTAGCTAAAAAAGACATAAAATATGAAAAATAATATTCAGGCAGAAAAATATTGTTTCTAAAGCAGGTAACATCAGTTCCAATTTTTTTAAATGTCATGCAATATTTATTCATTAATTGATTCAATAAATACTTACCTAGCACTGACTTTATTAAGGCATTGGGTTAAGTCCCAATAGGACATTAAACATTTAAGATGTAATGAAAGAGTTCTGAATTTTGAGTCAAAGGGCCAGGGTTCAAATTGAAGGGGCAGCTAGGTGGAAGAGTCGATAAAGTGCCAGGCCTGGAGTCAGAAAGACCTAAATTCAAATCTTCCTTCAAGCATTTACTAGCTGTGTGATCCTGTGTAAGTCATATAACTCTGTTTGCCTCAGTTTCCTCATCTGTAAAATGAGCTGGAAAAGGAAATGGAAAGCCACTCTATTACTTTGCCAAGAAAAGCCCAAATGGAGTCATGAAGAGTAAGACACAATTAAAATGAAGGAACGACAACTTAACATCGAAACTGCTATGCAATTGCCATGACACCATGAACGTCTCTTCCCTTCCCTAGGCCTTCAATTTGTCCCTTTCCAAAATTGTCAGATTTTAAAGTCCCTTCCTACTTGTTTCCTATGATCCTGTGATATCACAGTATTCAAAAAATATGCTGTCTAGACAAGAAAAGTGCTTCAGGAAATTCAATGAAAGTATGGGGAAAAATATGATAAAATGGTAAGTGCTTGATTCGGGCAATGAGTTCTGTAGGAGTTCAAAGATGGATGAGATTCGGATGAGATTCACAAGGGGTAAAGTGAATATGAAAGCTTCGTAAAAGTCAAATTCAGCCTTGAAGGATGACAAGAACTTAAATAAGCAGAGGAATAAGGAAGACATTATGGAGTGGAAACATAGGTGAAGACACAGACAGAAGGGAGCAGTCCTTAGAGCAGAGGATGTATACTGTTCAGGAGTAGATGGTCTCTGAATTGTAAATCAATCAGATTTTAATCTGTGTTTTTAACAGAACGTATGCAACAGTACTGCAGATACTGATATGAAAATGAAACTGCCCCCATACTCACACACCTCATTTTCTTTACCATTGAGAAATTTAATATCAGAGAAGGGCTGGCATGACGATCTCTGAGATCTCTTGTAAGTCTAAAGGCCTATGAGTTAATGAATAGATGACAAAAATCAGAGCAGCTTCTGAAAATTCCAGATGCTGGGTGATGCCACATCTTGGGATGCCACTCTTTGGTCTTCCTGAGATTCATAACAGGTAAAAGGAAAATGTAGCTGACAAACAAAATAATAAGTCTAAGAGTCACAACTGTAACTGAACTTTATCTATTTCCCCTTTAAATTTAAATGAGTGTATATAGAGCAGTATGTACACATGAATGTTGAAATCTCATTGCCACCTTTTTTTCCCTGTCAGCAAACCCCAACATTTGGTTGATTGGCTTCTGCAAATACTAATTTCTCTCTGCAGCCACACTTTATCTCATCACATGTTATTCTCAAGAAGTTGCATTCAGAAAAGAAACACAGGTTTTCACTCATTTCCCAAATTAACAAATAACCCTTTTTAGGGTTGTTATATCAAAATCACTTTTTAATAGAAACAGTGTGCTTGGACAAGTCACTTGATCCCAATTGCCTTGCCTTCCCTCTTTCAAAAAATAGGAAGGCGGGGAGGAGAACCCAAGGGTTTTAAAATAATAAAAATGAATACAAAACTATAAAAAGTGTAGGCTAGGTAGAGCAGCAAATAGAGCACCATCCCTGAGAACCTGAGTTCAAATCTGTCATCAGACACCTAACACACTGGCCATGTGACCTTGGGAAAATCACTTAACCCCAATTGCCCAGCCTTCCCCCTCCAAAAAAAAGTCTCAAAAGTTAATACAAGTCTTCCAAGCAAGTGCACATGGAACTAAAACCTAGAGCTTTCTTCCTCCCTCTATCTTTGAAGTGTTCTTCTAGTTACTATAACCAATCAACCGACCTAATCCCATCTATAATGTATGATAAGTAAGATTCCTTTTTTATTATTAAATTGCAATATATATATATATATATATATATATATATATATATATATATACTTAGAATCTACTTTTTAGTTCTGTCTACTAGTGTGGGACTTTCCAATTTATGGAAAATTCTTCTCCACTAGTTTGCCCCCAAATTTTCTTACCATAGGTTTCAAACAGACAATGATATCATGATATAATAGATTCCTTCCTTAGACATCATGGAGATAATAATGGTTCTAGACTCTCATGAAGTTCATCCTATCCCCTGACTCTTAGAATGAAGAAAATTCTTCTCTGTTTTGCCTAAATCATACACCTAGACTAACATGAAATTTAGTGGCTTCTTGCTCTAACTTAGAAACTTCAATATTCTGAATTCTAGAAAGCATAAACTTGATTTTTTGGGGGGTCTGGTTGACTTTCCTGAAACAAATCCTCTAAATGGTTGCCCCAGGTGATTATTTCTTTTAGGGGAAGTATAAATGATTTACTTACTGTATTTGACTGACATTCAGTCATTTGGTATGTAGCAATGTGGCCTCAACCACCATGAACTCCTTTCCTGTTCCTGCCCTTCTTATGCTGTCAGTCTGTTTTATATGAACTGTCTCTATCTCAGTCATCTATAGTTTTAATTGTCAAAGCTCATAGATTTTTTTGGACTTTCCAAAAATTTCTCTCTTCAATCACACTCCTAACCTAGTTCCCAGTTTGCTCTTTGGCAAGGAGGAGACAGCAATAAGGTCCTTGTATTAATTCATGAATATGGTTCAGGTTTTCATCTTTAATCCAATTCTTTGGGTTCCTATAGAACTAATTTCCTAATTCCCTTTCCTTTTCCCCAGAGTAGTTAGTCTTTAGACTGCAGCTTCACCAGAAAAATACCTTGTGTGTATTTCTACTTCTATATCTATGTCCATATTTATCTCTATATCCATATATATATCAAATACTACATTGAAATCTATATCTATTTCTGTCTATATCTGTAATGATAGTGGGAATTTGAAGATCCTCTCTGCCACTTAGTAGGCCTAAGGGAATTTTAAGACCTTCCCTGCCCTTAATAGGCCAAATGAAATCATATGGAGCCCATGGAAGGAAGAACTTGCGGAAAGGGTGGAACAGGAAGAGTGCAGCATGAAGGAGCAAGGGAGCCCACCAGCAGACCTGGGAGCAGGCAGAGCTGAGGCAGAGCAGCTTAGTGTGAGTGAGAGAGGGGCATTTTTGCTTAAGGGAGCCTGTTTTGTTTTGAAGGTCTGATGGAGGGAAGATTTGGGAATGCCAGGTGCTTACTGCATTGGTTATGTGTACCAACTTCTTGGTTGCTATGAGGGATTTGACTTTCTGGTGTTTGAACAAATGTTTTGGTTCTGTATTCCATGTGAAGAGTCTGTTACATTTTGTGATTCAGAACCACACCAGCATATTCATAGCCACCATGGGTACAGTGAAACATATTGCATTGGCATTATACTGTCCGTATCTATATCTACGTGTGTATATATCTATATTACTGTCTATAACTATATTCATTTAAAGATCTATGTCTATTTCTATATCTGTAATTATGTCTATATTACTATATCTATATCTATTATACATATATGTGTCTAAGCCCATATTCACATTTTACCCATATCCAAATCAATGTCTATATCCATGTCTATGCCTGTGTTTGTCTTTATCCATATCCATGTCTACATCCATATTATTAATAATGGAAAATGCCACTCCCTTCCTCTACTTCTACCATTTCCAATAACAAGAGAGTGTGAGTAGAGTTCTAGAGTCCTGGGTCTACATCTATGACTTCCTGATATAAGAAAATTGCTGGTTACTAAACTCCTACTAAGGCAAAACAATGCCATCTCTGCAACTTATAGTCTTAACCATTTGCCTATATCACTGAGAGTTTCAGTGTTTTCCCAGGGCCAATATATATGAGAGGCAATATTCACAAGTAGATCTTCCTGGTTTTAATGCCAGTTCTCTATAACTACACCACACTGCCTCTCTGCTATCAGAGTTCAAAAAAAAGCATATGCATAGTTGTTTTTTTTAATTGTCCATTCCCCAAGAGGACATTGAATATAATGTGTATATAACATGATCACATTTCAGTAGACTATTATATTAGATAAGGGTCAGTGTTACCTTGGGCTTTTATTTATATTTCAGTACTCCTGAAGAACTGTGATTTTATAGAGTATAGATACTCCATCTATACTGATCACAACCACAGTGTACCTTTAGAAGAAGCTTTTTTCTAAGTTTCTGTGGGTGGGGGAAAAATCGTCTAATGACAAACCTTATGGTAATTGTGTTTGAATAGAATGACCAAGTCACATCAACTTAACATGTGCTTATTATGTGTCAGGCACTGTATTTAGCATTGAGGAGGCAAATACAAGCAAAAAAAGAAAGACAGACCCCTTAAGGGTCTTATATCCTACCTTAGGAAGAAAAATTTAAAAAGGAAGTGAAAAATTAAAATGGAAGGAACTCAGCCATGGGAGGAAGACACAGGAGTAGAAAGATATTCCACAGCAAGAAGATCATAGAGGTAATGGGCATTTCCAAGGTGAGAGAGCAGGTAAGACAATGTAGAAAAGTTCAGAGAATCAGGGCTGATCAAGGAGTGGAATGGTTCTTGGGAAATGATCATATAACCTGCAGCGGGTCTGTAATAGAACCCTTTGCTTTCTGGGGAGTTTTGCCAGAATTTGTACTTCACTGCCATGAATCTCAAGAAAACACATTCAACTCCATGCCCCAGAGTGACATTAGAGTCATATTCTTATGGATAAGCTGTGACTGGTTAAAAATAACCAGCCTGCAGAAAGGATGGGTTTCCTTAAAGGACAAGTTTGATTGTTAAGTGATTGGTATATTCAGTTGTGTATGCATAAACCCTTAATATAGAGTTTATTAAAACAAGGGCCCTTCTACTTATTTACTGAGTATTTTTAGACATGCCTTATATCTATAATCTAATCAATACTGATTTAGTACTGCATCCCATTTCACTCCCAATGTACTTAGGTCACTTTTCTGTGAACTGGAAATTGACCAGACCCACTATGGAATATGGAGAATAATGCTAGACTAGAAAGCAATTGACTTGGATTCAAATCCCAGTTCTGATACTCACCAGGTGGCTAAGCATGAACAAGTCAGTTTTCCGTTAAATAAAAAAAAAAAAAGACACCACACACTAGTTACTCTCCATTTGTTTGACATGTGAAAGAGGGGCATTTTCACACTCACATTCATGTGTGGAATTCCTCAAATATAATTCCCCTGACTCTTCTCCCCAAAAACATTTTAGCAGATGAGGTGTCCCCAGCATTGCAGCTATAGGCAGATCAGTTTGGCAGGTGAGAAGTAACAGAGCAAATTAATCAGCTGGCACTTAGCACAGCAAACTCATGGGTTTCCATTTACATTTCGGAAGACTATATGATTAAGAGATCTTTTCTTACTGCTCCATTAGTGTTTCTCCAAGCAAGAAATCCAGGACCAATTTTTTAAGAAATATTTTTTCTGGAGATTTCTGCTATTTTAGATGGGCAAAAAGACACTTATCAAGTTCTAGCATTAAATTCAATCTGCCTAGCATGTTTTTTGATACAAGCAAGATACTCCATTAAAAATAAAAAAATCACAAGGACCCAGTAGCAGAACTTATGGTGGAGTAAAGTGCAGCTCTATCTGCCTTCTTTTTAACAGGACCTGAAATCATCTACTCCCTTTTTGATGTTCCTTTCTTTCTTCCTTCCTTTCTTTTTTTCCTCCTCATTGAGTTAAACTCCTTTACCAGGATCTCAAAGGTTAACATAAAATGGACCCACCTTGCATATACAACTCAATTTGCCAATAATTCACTAATATGTCTCTCCACTTAACTCAAGAAGCTCATAATGGCTCCCTCATCTGGAATGTGCTCAATTGTCCCTCTGACTATATGCATCACAAAGGGAGAGGTCTTAGTATTATGATCTGTATAATGACCCTCCATGGTTCCAGAAGACCAATGGCACTCTACATTGTAGAAAAGTCATGGATTTAGGTTGAAGGATTATATGTGTGTGTATGCATAAACACATGCATGTATATGTGAATATGAATTGCTTGTGTGTGTGTTTTAATTATGTATGTGTTTATGTGTGTGTTTGTATGCATTTGTATATAGCCATTGAGGGGAATTCTTTTTTGGTAAACTTATTACAATAAATTTCTTTTCTTCGCTTTTTATCCCCAATGGGTTGTAATAAATATGCATAGTTTAGCAAAACAATGTGTTACTGAATGAAAATAGATTTTTTTAATGTAGAGAGGTGATAGAGAGTCCTATAGAAGTGAAATATTGCACTTTTGCACACAGTTTCAGATAAAGTTATTGTATTATTGGTTTACTACATTTATTTTGTTACAAGAGCACTCTCACGAAGTGGGAGCAATGTCTAAATGTTTGCAATGTAAAAAAAAGATCAGTGAAACATTTTGTTTTTTTTTGTTTTATATGGGTACCATACTTCATGGCCAAGACTGAATCCTGTCTTCTCTAAGAAGCCTTCCTTGAACACTCTAGCCCTCAGTTACCTCCCTTTTCCCTGAACTTGTCACCTCCAATTTACCATTTAATTTGAGACATGATCTGCTAAAAAGGCATATTGGAATCCAGAGTATAATAAGGAGACTTTGGGGGAAAATAATGTAAAACAGGGGGTTAAGGGAAGAAGAACAATTCATCAGTTGGAGAATAGAAACAGACATGAAACTCTCCCTAAAGAGCATGAAGTTGGATCTAGGTCTTCTGAAGAAAAAGCAGGTGGCTCTAGTCTGAGAAATGATCATGTGGATGCACAGGTGCCCTCAGGAATTAGAATCTGAGCTAAAAAAGAGATGAGTATTGGTAAGTGCTCACTCCCTCATAAGGGCTGCTGAAACATTTATCTATTAACTTGGTGTCAATAATAGAAAGCTCTGCTGGGCATGTATCCAGAATGACAGAAAGAAATTGCTAGAAACTACCAACCACATGGACAGCTTCTCATTTCTGATAATCACATGGCCATAAATGATCTTGTCTGAAAATTAGCAGTGCTAACAATTATGCAGTAGTGGGCAGAGAAGAGTCCAGGAACAAGGGAGGTATCCTCATCACATCCGTTAGTGGAATATACCAACTTCTGAAAGTAAAAAGTTTGGAGAAGTTAACCCCTAGATAAGAAGAGCATTGTATTTGGGGTTCTGGACCACAAATACTATTAAATGAGATAATATTTATAAAATACTTCCCACAGTGCCTGGCACATAGTAGGCATTTAATGAATACGTATCTCTGCACACCCAGCTTAAAATATAGGAAGGTTACACTCTTGGGAAGGGATGGAATGTACTTAAAAAGGAATGGTAAAATCATATGTGCTTGAGGTCTTGTAAATCTATGCAAAAGAGATATAACTTGGAAAAGGAGAAGAGTGAATATTGACTTCGTGTATCTACCAATCTCTGGTCACCAGAGATTGGCCAAAGTGTATGAGGAACAGGAGTAGATATACTACAAAATTCACATACAACAATAATTCTTCCAAAAAAGAAAACAATAATCCAACACGTGGACTTAGATAGGTATACACAAATACATAGAAAAGGAATGCTAATCACAATAATTCAACATGGCTTCAAAATGGCATGCCAGACTAACCTTGTTTGCTTTGTACTAGATAGGAAGAGAAATGGAAGGTAAAATATATCATTAGTTTTGACTAATGCTTTACCACATCCCTCAAACTATTCTTGTAGATAAGATATGTCAAGTAATAGTACAATTAGAAGAATTCAGTAGTTGAGTGGTAAGACCCAAAGACCTGTCATTAAGGACTTCATTGCAACTTTCCAGTTCCTGAGGCTTTGCCCCATGCTGTATAAAATAATTAGTAATAACTTCACTTAAAGCATGGATGACATAATCTTCAAAAACACAAAGAATACAAATGGATACCAAGGGTGACACTAAGGATTCAAGATGATTCAAACAGGTTAGGACATTGTACTGGATTTAATATGATGAATGTTAATAGGACTATTTATACTTGAGTTCAAAAAAATTCTTCTTTGCAACTAAAATAGAAAGGAGATGCAGATAGATAATATTTGATCTAAAAAAAAATCTGAGTCTTAGAGTACTCCAAGATCAGTTTGAATCAGTAATGTCACATGGCAACTTAAAATTGAATATGGTATTAGACTGCACTAATGGATGGTGTCTGGGATATGAAGAACATTTGGATGGCACAGTGGATAGAGTGATGGGCCTGGAATCAGGAAGATCATCTTCTTGAGTTCCAATATGGCCTCAGGCACTAGCGGTGTGACCCTGGGTTAGTCACTTAACCTTGTTTGCCTCAGTTTCCTTATCTATAAAAGAAGCTGAATAAGGAAATAGCAAATTACTTTGCCAAGAAAACCCCAAATGGGGTTATAGTCATAACTGAAAAATGACTGAATGACGACAAAGAATAGGAAAACGATAATCCTACTGTCCTCAACAGACCAATTTTGCAGGATTATGTTCAGTTCTAGGTGACACATTTTAGGAAAGACATTGATAAAGTGGAGAGTAGCTGGAACATGCTGAGTATGATGGTAAAAAGCTTTAAGATCATGCCATATTAGGTTTTGTTAAAATAACTAGGGACATTTAGCCAAGAGAAAAGAGAAAATAAAGGGAATGTGATAACAGCCCTTCAAATACTTGAGACAGCTATTTGAAAAAAAAAAAAAGAAAGAAAATGTTTTCTATTTAAAGGGCACGATAAGAAGCCAGACACATTCAGATTTAGGCTTGATATAAGGGAAAAGGTCTAACGATTTGAAACAGTCAAAAGCAGAGCAGGCTGCCTCAGGAGGGAGGGAGAGGGAAGAAAGAGAAGAGAAAAAAGACAGCAAGAGGATGGGGGGAGGGAGAGGGGAAGAAAAAAGGGAGGGAAGGAGAAATCACTTAATATGTGCCAGGCACTATGCTAAGGGCTAGTAATAAAAAAAAAAGAACAAGCAAAGTTACCACTGACCTCAAGGAGCTTATATTTTAATGGGGTATTTCAACATGTAAACAACAGCTGAAGATCAAGACAAGGGTAATTTTCATGCTGCAGCACAGTGAAGAAATGGAATGAAGTTATGTGGAGAACTAGTCTCCAGCAAGGTTATGAGAACTCAATGACCCAAAGTCAGAGTCCAAGGTTTGGCAGTGGGGGGAGGTTAAAATGATGATTGGAGAGCAGGTATCATGGTAATGAGATATCAATAAGGAGACTTAATCCCTGATTCCCCTTTACTGTAGTTATTCACTAAGACCAGGGATTCTTATGCAAGGATTGCTTGGACTTGATGACTAATGTAATGAGTAAGAAAATCCAGTGCCCAGGTCATTAATCTAGTTATGTGGCCCTGGGCAAGTCACTTAACCTCTCTCAATCTATTTCTTCATCTATAAAATGACATTAAATTGATAGCACAGCCTCACAGAATTGTTGTGAACATCAAACAAGGGAATATGTAAATTGTACCTGGCAAACCTTAAAGTGATACTAAAATGTGATTAGTAGTAGTAGTATGATAGTCCCTGATCACTTATTTCATGCTTTCAGTCCCTTAATTCCCTGAATGGAATTGCCCACATAGGATCCCATTTCCTTTTTCCTTCTCATTTCAAAGTCTGAATGACAACAAAGCTTAAATTAGAAGCTTATAGTTTCAAGAAGAGGCCATGTTTTGTAAATATCCTTATATTTTAACTTAAATATATTAGGATTGGTCCCCACATCATCCTAAACACAGCCTCTAAAATCTGCTACACTTTTCATTCTTCTCTGTAGCTAACAGTGGTAAATACTAGCCACATAATAGATTTTCTTATTGAGTTCAATGGAATGATGGCTTAAAATAGATTAAATCCCACTTTCTAAAAGAGGTTGATTTAATCCTCTAGAACAGTTATACCTTCAAAAAACTGGACTGCTTATGTTCTCCCTTCTTGCAGAGCCCCATGCTTAAGCCTGGCATATTAAGAAGAGTTTGTATTCTTAAATTACCTTGATCATACATAATAACATTTAGATTATGTAATTCACTAGTGAATCAAATTAAATTTGCTTTTAAATAAGATGCTTCATGGAATAGGTAGAAACTGACAAATATAAAACTATCGTTGCTTCACTACTGTGAATGCCGTATATCTTCTCAGGAGAAAAGTGTTCTCCATCTATAACTTGAAGATGGAGATTTGAATTTCTGTAGTACCTTTGTTATAATTCATCATGTGACCCTAAATAGATTACAACCTCACAGAACCTCAATTTCCTCTTCCGCAAAATGGGAAAAGTAACAATCACACTTCCATCTACATAGAATTGTTATGAGCACCAAAAGTAATGCTCCTATGTAATGGTGCCATATAAAAGTCTATTTTAACCTTTTGGTACAATACTAATGTAAGAAAGGAATAATTGTACTGAAGTTTCAGAAACTCCCCTCTTAACTCCACTCCTAAGATATTTCTTATCTCTTGCACAGCTTACTCAAACCTATGCTTTTAAAAACTATTGATTCAGGATCAGACACTTACCACCCTCCCAGAAACACCTGGCCATGTAACCTTGAGCAAGTTACTTAATCCCAATTGCTTTAAAAAAAACTATTGAATCAATTTAATAACTGCAATTTATCATTAAAATAATTTCAAAAAGAGAGGTATATTGATATAATAGAAGAACTTATCTGTATAAAAATATTGATAATAGTTCTTTTTGTAGTATAGAAGAACTAGAAATAAAGGAAATTTCAATGGAGGATGGTTGCCTGAATACATTATAGTATGTCCATGTGAATGCCCTGTAATAAATGAAAGGAACATTTTTCACAGAAACCGAGAAAGATTTCTATAAACAGATACACAATGAAGTTAGCAGAACCAGAAGAAAAAATTTGGAAAAACATCAACATTATAAAGATAAATAACTTTGAAAGCCTTAAAAATTCTGATCAGTACTGTAATATCCACAATTGTGAAGGACTTATGATAGAGATTGCTACCCACCTCCTGATACAGAGGCAAAAGGCTCAAATTTAAAGTGTGACAAACATTTTTGGATCTCACCATTGTGAGAGTTTATTTTGTTTACCCATATTTCTTACCAAAGTTTGTTTTGTTTTATTTTTTCAATGAGTCAATTTATAGAAATGTATTAAGAGCTTACTATGTGCTGGGTAATGTACTAAGCAATGGGGTGGGGGAATGGGTAGAGGAATTAGGAAGTAAGATGCAGAAGGGAGAGAGAATAAATGTTTATTAATTGAAAACAGAGGAAAATTAGTTACACAAAAAAGACCACTGGACTTATAGTCAAGAGCCCTGGGTTTAAATAATGAATATGGCACTTGCCAGCTATATGACCTTGGAAAAGTCATTGTACTTCTGAGTCCATAAAAATAAAGAAGTAATACTTTCACTACTTTTCTCACGGAGGTGCTTCCAAAGAAATTGCTTTGCATACCTTTAAGTGGAATACAAGTGTGAGTGGTTATTATCCAAAATTCCTTGCAATTGTTCCCTCAGCTGATGCAGCTCACAACCATTATGCTAATGTTTAATGAATGTACCATAGGCAGAATATTCATCATCTGTACCAGTCTTGAAGTAATAAGCCTCTCCACATACAGATAGCCTCATCTTGGTTTGACACTCCAACACAACGTTGGTGGTCAAAAACCTTGCCATCTCTGCAGGACCTGCCAGCACTTGTGTTCCCTTGTTAAAAGCCTTCAAGAACTAATGGTTACCTCCATGTAATCATTCAGCATGACCCAGGTATCAGAGGAAGGCTTGAGCATAGGGATACAAATAACAGCTAAAATGTACCCTTCCCTATTCAGTCCAGATTATTATATTTCCTTATTATTACATTTTACTATTAAATATAACAATAATCTTATATTAATATTACATTATTATATAATATATTAAATCAACATAATATTATTATTAAACATTATTATATTTCTTTCCCACCTGGTTCTTGATCTCATGTTTTAAGAAGGAAACTTGAAGTTTGAAAACATCAAAAGGAAGTCAATCAGGATAATGGTTTTATGTAGTGTCTGGCAAATATTAGGTAAGTACTATGCTTGTGGATAAGAGGTTCAGGTGGAGAAACTAGGAATGTTTTGCCCAGAGAACACTCAGTGGAGAAATGACAGTTGTCTTCAGGTCCTAGAAAGGCTGTCCTGGGGTAGATGTATTAGGCTTTTGCTCTGTTTACATTATATTTAATTGCATGCAGGTCACATCCTCCCAGTAGAATGTGAACTTTTTGAGGACAGGGACTATTTTATTTTTATATCTATATCACCCCTTCTTTGCACAGAGTGGGCACCTAATTAAAATTTGTTTAATTGAATTGATTTCTATTTGACCAAGAGTGCAAAAGTAGGAACAACTGTTAGGAGCTGAAGATAAGAAAATTTAGGTGTGATGTAAGGAAAAATTTCCTGAGAACTAGTTATCTGCAATTGGAATGGGCTGCCTTACAAGACTGTGGTCTCCTCCTCAGTAGGTATTTAGTCAATGGTTGAATGTCTACTGAAAATAATAATAATAATGACTATCATTTAAATAGTACTTTAAGGTTTGCAAAACACTTTAATCCTTGCAACACCCCTGGGAGGTAGGTACTATTATTATTATCCCATTCTAAAGATGAGTAAACTGAGACCTTGAGAAATAGACTTATCCAAGGTCACACAGCTAAATAACTAAAGCAGGAATTAAATTCAGATTTTCCTTACTACTTCATGTCCCAGCACTCTATCGACTGTTCCTTCCACCTGGATGTCTCACCTCATTGTTACTTATTGGATATGTCACTTGTTGGGAACATCAGAGCAGGGATGTTTTTAAAGTCTTAATTGAACTAGATGGCCTCTAAGGTCCTTCATAACTCAGAAATTTTGTGACTCTGAATTTCCAAAAAGCTTCTCAGTTTGGTGTTTTACACACATGATCTCATTTGAGCACGTGAATACCAAAACTAACACTAGACGGCATCTTAAAGGAATCTGAATGAAATTTCAGGGGAATAAAAGGCACCAAGCAAAGAGATCGTGTTTGGGTGGCCTGGCAGCTGAGACTGAGACAGATTGTAGGAAGAGATGAGCAACTCAACACTTGTTCCTCATTCATTTGGAGACAGCAACAGATTGAGGACAATAAGGAAAGTCCAGCAACAGCCAGCAACAGCCGCCATGGCACAGTGAGCTGTATCTCAGCTGTCCAGCAGGCTGGCGAACAAATGGGCTGTATATAGTTGGAAGGGGGACTAATTGGCTTAAGTTCAACCTACATCTGAATGCTAAAATGCATGTGAGTTAGGGGGGAACTTTTTAAGGCATTGGGGGATGCTTTCTATGCCCCACTTTTGGGGCAATAAATGTTTAAAAAAGGAAATAGGCTTAGAAGGTAGGATTGACTGAGTTTGGCTTCTCTTTCAACATGGCATCATGTTTTACAACAGCCATCTGGCAGCTGTTGTATTGTTTTTCTAAAAATCACAATCTTTAAAAAAAAATCAAATACAGACCTTAACATGGTAGCATAGACATTAGCTTTACACAAGAATGCTGTTTTCTTTTTAGCAGAAGATGAGCCAGACTAAAATATGAGAGAAGTGACTATCAACGAAAAATTGAATAAAGTACAGGCAGGTGACCCAACTTTATTTGGGGTATCATAAGAAAAAGGGTAAGGGGGAGAACCTTGGTTAACTCTATAATAAATAGTTCTTTAAAAACCATCTTGGCAGATAGGTTAAACCAGGTTAAGGATAACCAATAGGCCTCAAATGCATTGATGAGTTAGGGGCATGTCCACCTGTGAAGACCCCCTCCCACCCAGCTCACTCACAGTAGTTCAAATATGGTCAGATAAGAACAGTCTATACCATTGGTGATGAAGGTGATGGGAACAGGTTCTGTGGAGTTCTTAGACATAAAGGAGGCCAATGTCATACACTGTATCCCCAGCCATTCACATGCATCTTGACTTTTGTCTTCCCACTGGACTTCAATGACTCTGGAAGAGAGAGTAAGGCTGATGACTTTGTGTAACTTTGCCTCACTTAAATCCAACCCATGCACAAGTCAGTCCATTACCCTCTGATATAATTGGTCTCCTTTAAAAAAGAAGGATAAACAATGTGATAGAGGAGCAATGTAGGCAGTAAATATAATTAGATTGATAACAACAACAACAACAAATGGCTGTATTTCTACAGAGATTTGTAAAGCATTTTACAAGTATTATCTTATTAGATCCTCACAGTAATCCCATCTTTCTTCAGATAATAGGCATTCTTATTAACCCATTTTATGGATGAGGAAATTGAAGCAAATATAGGTTGAATAAATTGCCTAGAGTGAGATAGCTAGTCAAGGTCTAAGGCAGTATTAAAACTCAGGAGTTCTCAATTCCAGGTTCTGTGCTCTGTCCTGTGCAACACCTAACTACCCCCAAGTCTCAGTTTGTCCTCTTCAAAATGGGGATCATGATGCCCATGTTATTGGACGCCACTGCATTGGGTTGCCATGAGGGACAAATGAGACGATCTATGTGAAGTATTTGGAAAACCTATTCCTGTAACTGACACCATATGGGAGTAAAAGGTCTCAATCTCTAGCACAAAAGCCCAGTTTCCATATTCCAGCATGGTCCTCATACTATGCCCTCCTAAATGGAAATAGCCCTTGTGTGATTGGTGGGAGTAGTGGAAGACAGCAGCTTGCCTCTCATTTCCATGCCTTCCATAGGATGTTCGAGACCTCTGGATTATTCTCCTTCTTCTCCATTTCTTTGATTGCATAGCTCCCTTCAAAGATCGACTTAAATGGCATACCAGTATCCTCACCCCATTCCACCCCAAATTACTTTGTATTTATTTCATGTTAAATTTTCTGTGTTATTGTTGTGTCTGACTAATAAGAATGATGGGATTATAAATTTGGAGCTGAAAGACTTGAAGGGTTATCTAGTCCAACTTTTTCATTTTCAAATGAGGAAACTGAGGCTAATAAAAGTTAATGGCCTTCCCAGAGTTATACAACCAGGAGTGTCTGAGTAATTGAGGTGGGATTTGAACCCAGGGTTTCCTAACTTGAGATCAACCATTCCATCCTTTGTACCAGGCTGCTGACTTTAAGATGAAGAGTATGCAATTCTTGTTCTCTTTCACATCCAGGGGTAGCTTCTTGATCTGTTCTGGGCTCTTCCTCCTCCCTTCTGGTAAAGGTGGAGCTGAATATTCTTTGCTCACCTTCTTACTTCATTCTCACAATCACACTCTACTCTAATCCTTAGCTTAAACCTTCCTCATCAAAGAGCAGAATTTCATTATCCTGAAGGAGTAACAAAGCATAAACGTTTCTTTGCTCTTCACTTTCTCTGTTATCAACCCCTTCTCCTCTAAATGTTCATCAGCTTCACTAGGGGGCAAACAACAAAGATATCACTTTCCCACTCTTCACCCATGCCCAGATACAAATCAATCAATAAACATTCATTAAAGTGCCTATGGTGTGTCAGACACTAGAACAAACTTTGGGTCCACAAAGTAAAGAAAAAGGTAGTCCCTGGTTTTGTCTACTCTGTCTCTCTCATTTTATAGATGAGAAAACAAGCCACAGGGAACTAAAATGACTTACCCAAGATCACATAGGTAGTAAGCATTAAAAGTGGATTGGAACCCATGTCCTCTTGCTCCAGAGCTAGGACTCTCCCCACTGCACTACACCAAGCTAAAGATCTTGGATGTCATTTGGCAGACACTGAACAGCCAGCTGCATCTCATAATCTGGGCCAGGAGTATTAGTCATCTACTCTATCTTTCCCATATGGACAGTTAAACTCTTCTCTTTCAAATAATTAGTAAGTTCAATGTGAGCTTTCGTAGAGTTACACTTGTGAACAACATTTAGAAAACGTCAATTAAAATATCCTTCTATTTGATCTCTGTGAACATTATCTCTTTTGACACTTAATGTTATTGTGAGCAGGTCAGCAAACAAACATCTCTGTATTCATATCATTTCTAGTTACATCTTTTCAATATTAATATTTTGGTGCTACTATCTATCTATGAATCATAGACTACGACCATCTCAGCTGAATTACTATTCAAGGTGACCCAAAGACTAATTAAAAGTTGCATAGCAAATAACAAAAATAAAACTTAAAAGACACCATTAAAAATACATGTGACCAAAATGGAGACAGGCTAGTCTTGCATCAAGAGAGAAAATAGGTGAATGATTCAGCAATTGCATTGCTAGATAAAAAAAAGGGACAAGACAAATACATCAGCATTTTTCATAAATCTCTTGTGGCAGATTTTGAATGAGTACCCTGAAGTATGTAATGGCATGGAGGAACTGCAAGCTGTGTTGGTGTCCTGAGTACTCACACCCACAAGATCATTGATCCATCCATGTGCTAATTGAAAGTTTCCAAGTACAAGAGTAATATCATCAGAAGGGCGCATTAAGAAGATTAATCTGGCAGCTGTGTGGAGGAGAGATTGAATCTGAGGGAGAAAGAGAGACAGAGAGGGAGGAAGAAAGAGAGAGAAAGAGAGAGAGAGAGAGAGAGAGAGAGAGAGAGAG